>NW_027280935.1:147500-155376 GCF_046629955.1 Centroberyx affinis
AAGAGTGGAAAAAAACTGTCTCACCTAATCAAAGTTGTAAAAAAAAAAAAAAAGGCATTCCCGGACTGATTTAAATCTTCGGGTACATTAGCATTTATTCACTGTAATAACTGTTGGTTTGTCAGATGACATTTCACTGCAGAACCTGGAATATGGAGCAATGAAAGCACAAAATGATTCCATAAAAGTAAGACTCACTATGCAACATACAATAAGTCATACCTGTCCTCAGACCTGGGCTTACAAAAATAGTGACATTTCTGAGGATGCAATTACCAGCATTTCTCCAAGATTGAACAAGAACTATCAGGTAACAACTGTCATCTAAAATTTATATATATAACATTTTGGAATGTAGCCTTTCAGTTATTCCTCCTTTCACACCAGCAACGCAGAAATATTACAGTATGCTGATCTGGGTTGTTTTCATGTAGGAGGCAATTCACACTGAGCTTTGGGAATACCCTATGAGCTGTCATCTTATGATGTCATCAAAAGCAGACGTGTTTACACTCTGCGTTTAACATGGTGGATGATATGATGCTCCAGACACAGAGCAAAACAGGTTAAACACTGAACTTTCAAGCCCAGCAAAGTCTGACTCGGATCTTGATCAGGGTTGTTTTCGCAGGATCGACTTGGCCCGGATCGACCCTTCCACATTGACAGTCAACTTGTGTATTTCCTGGTCTGCTAGTTCGGTGTGAAAGGGCCTTGAGGAGAGGGGGGAACCACAGCAGAAAGAGGGTAACTAAGAGTGGAGAGAATAGAGGTTGAGGAGGTGGAGGAGTGTGAAGAGAGACATTTGGGGGGGCGGTGTGGTCGTTGCCCTACCCGTCCTTTGGTACGGTTCTTGCGCTTCGGGACGTCCTCCTCCATCTCCTCCACCTCCAGCTCATGAGGAAAGTCCCCGACCAGCAACTTCTATGGGTGAGAGATAGAGAGGGAGAGATAAACAGATAGACAGTCAGACAAAAAGAAATCTGACGATGCCCGTTCTGCACCAATCGCAGTCCAACGTTGAAGCTCACTCACTCATTTTGTTGTATGCTGAAGCTGCTGCCTTTAGTTTCGTTGGCTTTCCTTTCCTTTCCTTTCCTTTCCTTTCCTTTCCTTTCCTTTCCTTTCCTTTCCTTTCCTTTCCTTCACCTCGAACATCTCAGCCTCTACCTGCTTTAGCTCTGTTCTGTATGGACCCATGGGTGGTAATTGAATTCCGCTGCTCCCTGCTGATTTCGAGCGTGTTTGCTTAACCCAGTGCAGGGAGCACCCTAAAGAGCAGAGCCAATAACACCAAATATAACCAAACATATCACCATTTTATTGCGATAAACGGTTTGATTTATGACAAGTGTTTCCTCACTGAACTCAGCGGGACGACGGGCTCTTTTCTTATTATTTCACAGTTACTGTAGAGGAAGAGACCGGCTTTACGTTTGACGACGCGTAGGAAATCATCAACCTGCGCATTCTGTTGTTCCTCTCCACTAACACCAAAGGATAGGAAGGTAAAAGACAGTGATCAGATTGTGCATAATGCAAAAACTTTGATCTCTGATGTCGCAACGGAAGGATCAGAGAGAAGTAACGACAAGATACGAGTGTCAGCAGTAAAGGAAGAGTAAAGCGCCCATATGGAGCCGGAGCTGTGATGGGGAGGAGCCGCGGAGCGCTGCCTGTCTGGGTGAGCCTCCCGCTGGGCTGAAGGACTCAGGAAAAGCCCCGGATTAGAGCGCCTGGAGGGCCCGCTGTGAGGGCCATTCACTCAACTGCTGATTGCCTAATTGTTGACTTGCTTTGAAAGGGATGGAGGGAGGATGAGGAGGGGGGGAGGACAAAGAGAGGGAGGACAAAGAGGTGGAGGACGAAAGAAGGGGAGGATGAAGAGGGGGAGGACAAGGGAGGAAAACGTGCTCTTTGTAGAAGGAGAATCAACATTCCTCCACTGCCGTTGCAAAAGCACACTCACAAGGTTGGTCTGTAAAACACACAGCCTGGATCTCTGCAGAATGCTGAGACTGACTCTGGTGCAATCACGCACAATCGCAAACAGACACACACACACACAGACTCGCGGTGCCAGGAGGGAGTTGTCAGAGCCGCGGGAGGCTGTGTCACCGCCAAAACACACACTCCGAGAGAGACAAAGGCAGGGAAAGAGACAGAAACACAAACACAGAGAGGGAAATAGACAGATAAAAAGAGATAGACAGGCTGACATGCAAACAAACAAGGAGAACAAGGCAAGAGAGAACAACAAAGAAGTGAGGATATGGTGCACAAGGGGAGAGAATGAAAGGGAGAGAGGGAGGGAAGAGAGAGAGAGTCTCACCTGGCACTCGCTCATTGGCTCTTCCTCCTTGGTTTCCACCTTCTTGTCCAGGGTTTCCCCGGCGAGCAGCGACTCCAACACGGGGCCCTCTGGGATGCCGCCCTCCTTCTTCAGAGAGGCCTCGTAGTCTGGAGAGCAAGACGGTTGCAATCAGACAACGGCAGAAAGCATTCTGGCTGACAGTATACTTGCTGCGGAAACGATATTCGGCTGGTGCGTACGAACAAACGGAGACGTTCGCGGAGAGAGCGTAAGACTTGGGCCTTGTTGTTCGTCTGCAATTGGTCTAAAGTATCACATGGGGACGCGTCTTCGTTTCCTTGTCTGAGGTTTTATCTTCACGAGTCAGTAAATGAACAATGAAGCTGAAGCTGCAGCAGGTACACACACATTAGTATGCAGCGATGTAATCAACTGTGGTTCGACTTCAGGCAAGTTCGCCTTCGTTGTAAGTGCGCCTCCGCCCTCACACACTTTAACTTCACACCTAATTAAATTGACTGCATCCAGCGCGCCAACACTTCCTTGTTTATTCATGAACTCTTAACGTGAGCAGGAAATGACATTTGAAACTATGTGAAATATAGGGTATAGTTTCCTCTGATTAATAACTAGGACGATGTGTAGAATTTCCTATGGATCATGATACAAATTAGAGGCTCGGTGAAGACAAGGAGCCAAAAAGTGTGGAACACCTGCCTTTTCTTGCAAAGAAGTATCCCAAGATAGGGAACAGCAAGACTGGTGACACTTTAGTGCTTCCTGGAATTGGAAGGACAATAGAAGCTCAATGGAGGACATTGGCCCAGTGAACAAACATGTTGGCAGTACCCACCCATAGTGTGCGATGGACTCACACACAATGCTTTCAGTGGTAACAGGGCTTTAAAGGGTACATCCCACCCGTTTGAGGGTTTTCACATAGCTCCGATCCTTTCAGCGTGTCTTCCTGCTTCTTACCGATCTTGAACTCGATTGGTCCGAGCCGCGGGTCCTCCAGGATGTTTAGCCGTCTCTTCTTGCGCCAGCAGCGGGCGGGATATGTGTACAACTGACCTGGAGCATGGCCTGGGAAACAGTGGAACATACAGCTGGGTTACAATGGGTGCTACCATGAGTCATGAATTCAAATACATAGATGGGTGAGCAGGTGAATGGATAAATTGGCAATGGCTGATGTCTGTTTTACGTTATTGTAGATATTGGTGATTATGTCGTATTGGTTTTCATTGGTTTGTTGGTTTTGGAAAATGTTGTATTCTTCTTTGGAAATTTTGTTTCTAAAAAAATCACTTAATTGAATTAAATAGAAAAAAAATGGTTTAATTATATTATATTATGTTATATTATATTATATATATTATTCATTCATACACATTACATTAAGTGCAAATTAAGTTAACATTGAAAGTGAGTAGCAGACTAGAAGTGCTAGACACCAGACACACACACACACACACACACACACACATTCTCTCCGGAATAGATATGGTGCCAGCGGCGCATCATTGCCTACAGGGGTGTCTGATTCACTGCCAAAACACACTGATGTTACAGAGAGAGAGAGAGAGAGAGAGAGAGAGAGAGATGAGGAAACACCCTTTGGGAGAAGAAAAAGAAAGTTGAGGTGTGAAAGGGAGGCGTGGAAAAGAGAGGGGTGTGAGGGAATGAGGGAGAGGAAGAGAAATAAGGAGGAGGGAAAACAAGCAAAAACAAGCAGAGGAAAGAAAGCAGCTTGATAAAGTGGACAAATGACTGCAGACAGAGAGAGAGAGAGAGAAAGAAAGAGAGAGAGAGAAAGAAAGAGAGAGAGAGAGAGTAATTGGTTGACGACACGGGTTGGCAAACACACACACCAACACATTTGCCCAGAGCACTCCAGACAGGAGTTCCTTCACTCTCTCCAGCTAGCCATTTGCCATTACGTTGCTGGGGCACACACACACACACACACACACACACACACACACACACACACACACACACACGTTTGTTTCAGTGATAATGTTCTGATCTCATAAAATCAGCACAAAAAATTGTATTTGAGGAGAATGACAAAGCAAAAAAGAACTATTCTAAATTAAAACCCATGAATCAGGGATGCAGTGGAGCATAAACACACCTTCTGCATCCGATAGTGATACTAATAGTACTGATGTAAGTCAGGATAGGGTGTGTTAAAGGAAAAAAATAAAATATATATTATTACTATATATAATATACTACTATTACTACTACTATTATACTACTATACTACTACTATAATATACTATATACTACTACATACAACTATTACCACTATATTACTTTGATGTTATGATGATCACCGACTGGAAGTCATAGTTTACTCACCTTTTCATTTACCAATACAGAAAATACTATATGTCTTTCTAAGAATTTTGGGTTGAGGATCGAGTTGAGGGATTATAATGCTAAATTATGTTGAAAAGCAATGATACCACAACAACAAAAAAATACCAACGCATATATCAGATATTGCAAAATTTCATCCCAAATCATAGGTAGACCTGACAATCATGTATCACTCAAGCCCTAACACACACACACACATACACACACACACACACACACACCTGGTCCGCGGTGGTTCTTCTCCATCCAGATGTAACAGTTGCTCTGGGCCACGCCGGTCTGGGAGTCCAGGAAGGGGAGGCGCATGGAGCGCTCGGCACACAGACGGGCATTGTAGCTGCGACAGTGTTCAATGGCCTCCTTATAGAACTCCTCACCAAGGCTAGGAGGGAGGAGGGAGGAAGGAGGGGGGGGGGGGTGGAGGAGGGGATGAGGGAGGGAGAAAATGGGGGTCAAGGGTAAAGGACAAGGGGGGAACGCAGTGAGTCAACAAGAACATCAGCAGGAAACAGAGGATGGCAAAAGGACAGCATGCGTGTGTGTGTGCGTGTGTGTGTGTGTGCGTGTGTGTGTGTGTATGTGTGTGTGTGTGTGTGTGAGTCAAAAGAGGCCGCTAGTGGACCTTCATGAGCACCAACAGGCAGCTGCAGGGCAAGCGAAGTCAGTATGTGTGTGTGTGTGTGTGTGTGTGTGTGTGTGTGTGTGTCTGTGTGTGTGTGCGTGTGCATGTGCATGTGTCTGCAAGCGAGTGCCCGTGTGTGCACTCAAGGCTGCACACACGTGTCTGAGTGTATGTTCATGTTTGTGTGTATGTGTGTGTGTGTGTGTGTGTGTGTGTGTGTGTGTGTGTCTGCAAGTCAAAAGGGGAAGTGAATGGACAGTCATGGGCAGCAAAAGGGCAGCTGCAGGGCGAGAGAAGTCAGTGCATGTGTGTGTGTGTGTGTGTGTGTGTGTGTGCACGTGCAGTGTGGGCGGACGCGAGCCGTAGAGATACACAGTCCTATTAACCCGGGTCACGGCAGATGAGCTGGCAAATACACACCGTTGCACCGTAGACCCACACACACACACACACACACACACACACACACACACACTGTACAGTAATAGTGTCTGTAACCCATTTATGACTGAGAGGACAATGTATGCACTGTGTTTTCTCACCTGTACAAGTGCGAGTTTGATTAAAATTCAGTGTAATTTTCATTTCTTTGTTCCTCCCTCCCTCCATCATCCGTCCCTCCTCCCTCACTCCCTCCCTCCCTCCCTCCCCGTCCCTCATCCTCCCTCTTACCTGTTCTTGATGACTGCACCTCCAGATTGCCTGTAGGAGAAGAAGAAAAAAAAAGCGAATAGATGTGTGGTGAGTCACTCCTCCACCCCGCCCTGCCTCCTCTCTCCACTCCACCGTTCCTTTGGCTTTTCCCTCTTTTTCATCATCTCTCTCTCGCTCTCTCGCTCCCTTCACATCTCTCTTTAGTCTCTCTTTTCTCGTCTTTTGTTGCATGTTTTACTTTCACACTCTCTCCGTCACTCACTGCACTTCTCTTTTTTTTCATTTTGCCCCTCTCTCTCTCTCTCTCTCTCTCTCTCTCCTGTTAATCACTCCCTCTAGTGTCTTCCTGCTGGGTGCAGATATCAAGGTCACTCTGCTATACAGACAGTAGATACAGTACACACAAAACTACAGCACACACACACACACACAGCCACAGTATGGTAACAACTCAAAAAAAGGTGCAGCACAGTCACTGGCAAGGCTGCGTTTGTTCCATGCAGGTTCTAATAACTGACTTGACTGATTGATTGATTGATTGATTGACTGATTGAAAATAATATACCAGAGTTACATTATACCAGGGTTATATTATAAAGTTGGGGGGCAATGAGGCAATTAGACAAGAAGGCATTCAACACACAATACATACGTTTACAATATGATCATAACAAACATACAACGTCTCAATTTACCTCATCACAGAATTACTGGAACCTGCCACAACACACTACAATATAATACACTATTATGGTAAAAAAAAAAAGCATAATCATACAGTATGTATAATCACCTTTGAATGGAATGCATGATCAACTTTCAGCTGAATAAAAGCAAAGTTGGGCGGTTTGAAAAGATGTGACTTTTTGTACTGGAAGATTATGTGTAGTGTGACGTCCCGACTCAGAAGCAGGAGAGTCTGGATTAGAGTCAACTGTCCTGGTTTGGAAATAAGGACAAATTCCACTGTAGCATCAGACCAAGCAGATGCTGCGGAGGTCTGACAGCTTGTGTCCGGCCTCTTCAAAAAACTTCTAAACCGGCTCCGCAACCTCACGGGCCGGCGCCGGATGTGTGACATTTAAAAGGATGTGACCGGGGCATCGATATGTGGGGCGTGTTGTCCCGTAATGTGTTGTTGGGAACGTGTTGCGAGCCTCCTGCCGAACAGAACGTGTTGCTTTACGGGCCAGCGCCTGCAATTGGCTGTGCATATGATCATTACAGTATTTTACAGCCGCATTAGTCTCGCGTCGCCGGAACCTCTCCTCACTGTCTCTTCAGTATGCAATAAAAGAATGAAGAATGGAGCGAGAGAGCGGCCCGAGCCAAAAGGTCGCAGGTTAGATCCCCGCAACAGCCAGTGTGTGTGTGTGTGTGTCCCGCAAACAGTCACACCTCCTTCAGACGCTGAGGCCCCGTCCTGCTAAGTCGCTCTGCATAAGAGCGACAGCTATAAATGGCTGAATTTTAAATTGTAAGAAGTGAATGCCACCAGCAGCCTGGCCAAAATAGAAAGGCAACCATTCCCTCGGACACAAACTACCTGCTGTTCACATATAAATAGTCATGAGCAGGGAGGATAAACACACACACACACACAACACACACACACGCACACACTAAGCAGCGCTCAAACAACACACACATCCCAGAAAACACAGGTCCAGAAAGCCTTACACGCAGCTTTTTAAAATATTAAGTGGAACATGTTGGGGGAAAAAAAAGAGCTTGGGCTTCAAAGCTGCAAGCTAGGTGCACTAGTGACCAGAATGAAACCGGGAGGAGAGAGAGAGCGAGAGAGAGAGAGAGAGAGAGAGAGAGAGAGAGAGATTGAATGAGACTGAGAGGAATGAAGGGAGACGGAGTGGGAAAAAAAGGAAAACATTCAAAAT
>NW_027280936.1:0-97500 GCF_046629955.1 Centroberyx affinis
CCCTCTCCGACTACAACATCCAGAAGGAGTCCACCCTTCACCTTGTGCTCCGTCTGAGGGGAGGCATGCAGATCTTCGTGAAGACCCTGACTGGCAAGACCATCACCCTCGAGGTCGAGCCAAGTGACACAATTGAAAATGTCAAGGCCAAGATCCAGGACAAGGAAGGCATCCCTCCTGACCAGCAGCGTCTGATCTTCGCTGGCAAACAACTGGAAGATGGACGTACCCTGTCCGACTACAACATCCAGAAGGAGTCCACACTCCATCTTGTGCTCCGTCTGAGGGGAGGCATGCAGATCTTCGTGAAGACCCTGACTGGCAAGACCATCACTCTGGAGGTCGAGCCAAGTGACACAATTGAGAACGTCAAGGCCAAGATCCAGGACAAGGAAGGCATCCCTCCTGACCAGCAGCGTCTGATCTTCGCCGGTAAGCAGCTTGAAGATGGCCGCACCCTCTCCGACTACAACATCCAGAAGGAGTCCACCCTCCACCTGGTTCTGCGTCTCCGCGGTGGAAACTAGGCAGCTTCTGCCTTCTGCTGATAACCATGTCTCATTTCCCCACAGCATTCTCTTCCAACTTTTAATTCCCTCCTCCCTTACCCTGCTTTCACTCATTCCTTTAAGTTTCAATAAAAGTTGAGCATTCCTGATGATGATGATTTTGTCTCTTTCATTGGGTTTTAGTAATTTCACTTTACCCAAAACTTTATCTGACATTTAATATAATTTTGGATAACTAGTGTCATGGTAGTGCATTCTGTATCTGAGGAGGTTCACCAACTACAGCATGAGGTTTGGTTAGATCCTAAAGTTGTACAATCTATTGAGAAAAACATGTTGGCAATCTCGTTGGTGTTGTCTCAACATGACTTTCAAAGCAGACCTATGAAAATATTGCAGTTAAATAGTTATAACCTATAAAAGTACTTTTTGCTGTCACCCAGTTAATGTTGATAAGTAACAAGGTTGTGGATCAGTCAATCCCAGTTTTCCAATAGTTGGTTCCATGGCATTTGTGACTTATGATTGGTACAAATGTTTGTGCTCTTAAAATTTAGTATTTTTCTCTACAGTCAATCTCTTTGATGTACAATATAGGAAAAACCCACATATGATTTTTAGTCCAAAGATTTTCTGCTGCTGTTCCTTGTCAAATTGGTTTAATCACTTACTAATAAACAACATAACAAGATGGCGTATGTTTCACCTTGATGTAAAATTGTGGGTGCCTCAGATCAATGTGACACTTTTATGTTCAACCACAAGTTGTCACTATAGACCAGCTTTGCTGTTCTCTGCCCCGGACCTGCTACATGGATGTGAATGAAATGCAGCTGCTACAACTAATAACCATAGTTGTTTAGCATCTTTCTTAACACATTTAGAAGGAACAAAATCAAACATTTACAATGAGCTATAAAGAGTCTTTCACTGATGCCCTCAGTAAGGTCACTCAGCAGAGCAGAAAAAGTTCTAGATTTGCAACAGTAATGCTCAGAACAATACAAATAGCTTAAACATTTGATCTTGTAATGACACTTAGCCTTACTTTAAATATAATCAATTTGTGATTATCTTGGCATTGTATTTAACAGACAGACCACACAGCTGTTGAGTATGCTCAAGTGAGGAAAAAAGAATAATTCAAATGGATTTTCAATGCTATTTTATTACATTTCAGGGGTTCACACCCATGTTAAATGTACATAAACCATGATGTAAATCACCTTCTCTACCATTCTTTAGATGTTCACACATGCAAGATGCACAAGAAATAAGCAAAGATATCCAATAAATGTAATAAACAAATCATGATCAGCAATACTGATGCCTTGTCCTAAAACATGTACACAGTAGGTTAATGCATTTAGTAACATGTTTTGGTTGTTTCTTTCTTTGTAACTATCATTATTACTACTACAAGAGGCTTGGGTTTCTCAAAGCACCTCAGTACCCAGAGCTAAGATACTTTTAGGTAACTGCCCAGGTTAAGTGGGGAAATGTATAGTATATTAACAATTCATGTGATTAAATGCCAATTTTCAAAAAATCAAATATAAGAGACCACTCTTATTTGTATGCTATTCAGGCTGTGGTTCAGACTCTCAAATATTTAATTAAACTGACATGGAGATACCAAGAGCAGAGTAAGAGTAATAACCATTATGCTTCTACACTATGCACCTGCCGCATGTCTGTGTGTGTGTGTGTGTGCTCTAAGTTCACAGTAGTAGTAGTCTCCTGTCTGCCTACAGAATGGTCTCACCGCATGCGTTACCAAACCGAGCGTGTGCTTTTTTCCGATGGAAGTCTCTGTATATCTCAGGTGGCAGGACACAGGGGGGGTAAAGGCTATGTTGCTTGGAGTAGAAACCAGACTCGTCACAGTCTGACTCCACCTGGATGTTGACCTGGGGCACGGGCTGGCGCAGCGGCAGGTGTGACGCGGACTCCCCAGGGGCAAGGCTCATCTGGGAGTGGGCAGGTGAGGGGGGGCAGGAGATCTTCAGGTGCAGAGTGATGCTGAGGAACAGTGGTGGAACCGCCCAGGTTACACTTTCTCTCCATCACACATACACACACACATACACACACAAGCTCAAACATATGCAAGGGAGCAGAGTGAGATGCATTCTTCCATAAGAGCCATTCATTCATTTTGAGACATTAGTATAACTATTGTAAACAATGAGACCATCACCAAGAAGACTGTCAGCCTCTACCAGCCTCTACACTGCATTTTAAATTGTGTGCCACAGGAAAGATTTCACTGAAAGTTTCTGGTAATGGTAGATGGAATGAAAAGAGTGAAAAGCTGATAGTGACTTCCAACATGTTTATCCGTAAGTAAAATGAAAGACAAAACAAATATAAAGGGAGCAACTCCAAGGGAGGGAGTAATAGCAAATAGCAACAATCTCCTTGCAGTATGGGAAATGCAGTTTTCTTTTTGAGAAACACTAGCACAACAATACCAGTGGCATGAGATAGAGGCTACCAGTCATCTCCACCATGGTCTCATTTGTTTACAGTAATTATACCAGTTCATTAGACAATAATATATGTCTAAAATGTAATGTGTATCACATTTAATAATATATATATTTTTAAATCCCTTCATACATCCTTTCATAATACTTTCTGAATAAATCCAATCACCTTAATTATATCATGACTAAAATTATACGACAAATTTTGTTATTACAAATAAATTATTTAGCCACTTTATTATTCCAAATAGAGATAAGTTCAATACAAAGGTTATTTGTAAGGCAAAAGCTATACTCCTGAATGTAATTTCTGAATACTTTATAAACTGGGTGGGCTTATCTGTGGGGCTGACTGTATATACAGTATATGCATCCTACTGTCACACATCTCAACCACTCTCTGAAAAGGAATGCAGGAGAATGTGCTGGTTGCTGTAAGCAGGAAAGTGGGATCACACTCTAACAGGGAGACAACAGCCATGCAGGATCACAGCGACATGCGAACACATGACACACGCTAGAAAACGGACAAATGCTATGTGATATTGGAGTGTTCTCCAATAAGTGGTTTCACACTTTAACGTTAAGAGGAATCTGTGGATATAAACACTTGAGAAGACAGAACCAGAGCCAGTTGAACGGAAACTTGGTATTTTGAAAAGAAACAACCAAAATCCTATCATGGTAAACAACCTAGGACATTATATTTGGTAGCGTGATGGGCAGAAGTTGAGACTGAAAACACAGAAAACAGTGAAATGAACCGAACAACATGAAAGTAAAGACACTGCCCTCAGTGACCAATAAACTAAACTGATAAGATTTGGAGGGAAGAGAAGACCTCTATGCCATGTTTACCATAGCTCCCTGAAGGGAAACAGCTATAGGACTTTCAAAGGCAAAAAGTCACAAGAATTTTTAAACAGACATCAGAATAGGGTTTAGTCTCTCTCTTCTAATTGTGGTGCTGACAATGCCAGAGATGACAATTTACATTTCAGAAAATTTCCAGTAACGCCTCAGAGCGAAAACAATCACACAACTAAAAGGTGAATAAAAAGCACAGAAGAAATAAGAGATAGTCAAACAAGCAAAACCAGAAATCTGCATTTCTTTCAGGTGCACACTAAGGGTGGAGGCTTAAAATCCAAACTAAGTTCTGAGTTATTGCTTCTCTGACACACAGTCCATATCAATGGCAGATCAGAGTGGCCATCAGGATGGTCATACAAACACAGCACATGAAACATTTTCAAATAGAGAGAAGTGTGCAATTATAATATTCTGTCTAGATATGCCATAATCTACAAAGATTAAAATACATAAACAGTAGGTGACTACTAGAGGTGGTACTGGATGAAAGGACAGACCTAACTATTATATAGCAGCTGTGTTGAACAGTATATGTACAACTTATGGAATATTCAAATGACAACTGGCACTAAATTATCCTCAGCTATATGCATGCAATGTAAAAACAGTGTCAGCAAACCAAATAATCTACAAATATCTAAAACCATGTCCAACATAAATGTAAATGCGTGATGATCCAGCGGCTGAAAACGTGTACAAAATGAGTTGAAGTATTTCAGAAAGGCATTCGGTCTCTCCCTGCCCATTGCTGTGTTTTTGTGCTGTAACTGTGTGTGTTTAGCTGGAGGTGTTGCCTGGTAGCGGTAGTGTTTTCCCAGGAAGTGTGTGCATCAGGTGGGTGCATCAGATCGCTGTAGGGCACGTGCAGTTTTAGCACACAGTACCTGCGGTCTAGCTCGTTATCGTCGGACGTGACTGTCGAGTACGGGTTCATCTCCTGTAAGAAAACACACACACACACACACACACACACACAGATGCACACAGAGAAACACATACATAAAAACAAACAAGCATACATAGGCATATAAAGACAAGCACAAATCGACACAAGCACAAACACAGAGACACAGGAAAGATAATAAAACCTTCAGATACACAGAAGCATCATCAAAAATATATTCTCCATCTGTTGCACCATCATCACTTTTACATTGAACTGGTAGCCATCTTTGATGTGGCTATGCTGTAACAGTGGCTACATTTACATCCGCATGAAAAATGCGATTATAATGCGAGTAAGGCAGAGCCCACGTAAAAACCGTAAAAATGTGATTATGCTCTTAGGGAAGTGTAGACTGTACAAGACTAGACCAAGATGATGGGTGGCAGCAGTCAACACATTTAGACGTGTAAACACTAGATAAATGTGTCAGAAAAACTTCAGACGACTGGATTTGTCAAAACAACTGAACAAGTTCATTGGAGGCACTGAAGGCATACTACACAGCTAAAAAGCAAAACTCTACCAGTGGCACTAATCCACACCTTGACCTCCTTCATGAAGGTTTAGGACAATGAGTCCTTGCTAAAACCAGCAGATACAGGCTGGACCTGGGGTTTGAATTGGAGCCCAAGGCACCTGATGATGATGATGATGATGACGATGATGATGATGATGAGCATGGTAACCTAAGCTATCTATGGTACAGCTAGCGTTTAGCAAATGGGTGAGTGGGACAGTTGCCTTACTCACAGTATTGCCAATACTCTAATAGTTGTGCGCATGTAAAAGTAGCCAGTGAAATATGTAGATAGTCAATCCATGGTCATGATCCTCTACCAAAAGCTTTATCAACACTCCATCTGTCACACTCAGTAAACGGTATAAAAGAACAGGGTGGCTTGAACTGACACAATGCACCACAAAGAGCAGTAGGGGACCGGGTTGTTATACTCACAGTCAGAGGTTTGGGTTTGGGTGGGGGGGTTAACAGAGGTGGGGTCTGGTTCTGAGACTGGCTGTACGGCCTCCATGGCAATCTTCACTGGAGGAGGGAGGGAACTGTTGGGCTGAGCGACAAAGAAAGGAACCAGTCGGCATGCAGGATGAACTGCTGTCTGGGATCAGGTTCTAACACTGTCCTCAAATCAGCGCCTATAGGAGCAACTTCACTTTTTGTCCTTTAGGTGAGGACTGAATAATCCGCACACAGATGTGGTTGAACACGCATGCGACATCTAATAGAGTGAACATAGCTTTCTACAGTGCAGAAACACATGGGAAGAGGCATGCAGATTGAAAGGGGGATGGACAGACAGATAGATAGACAAAAAGACTGTAGTAAGCGTTATACAGTGCCTTTTCAGCAACACTGTGGGACAGAGAGGAGAAACGTATTAGTCAGCGATAACAAACCCAGGAATGACACACCCAGAACAGATGGAGTGACACACAGTTAATACCAAGATCAGAATCCACACGCTCTCCACTTTAGAGTTGGGGTCAGACAGACTACCAGGATGTGTGTGTGTGTGTGTGTTTCATGTCACGCGTGTCTACTTTTTTCCCCCCCACCTCCTCGTCGCTCTCGGGCTCCGCCGCCTTCTTCTCTTTCTTCTTCTTCTTCTCGTCCTCCTTCTTCTTCTTGTCTTTATCTGGCAGGATGTCGTCCAGCCAGGCCAAGTCGTGTTGCGAGAACATCAGATCCAGCATCTTCCGCACCACCATCAGGCCCAGGATCTACACATAGTGAACGGATAGAAATGTGTCATCCGTCGCAGGTGTGAGAGATGTGAGAGATACAAGAAATCATATATCGCTGCCTGATATGTTGATAAATACCTCAACCAGAAGGACAGTGTCCAAGATACACACTCACACATAACACACACACTCACCATGACTGGAAAGATGATGGCCAGGAAGGTGGACTTGAGGATCCAGAGGACGGCCAGGCAGACGATCTGGACGAGGGTGAAGAGGTGGACGCGCCTCAGAGGAACGTGACGCAGGAAGGAGAAGTCTGGCTGGTGTTTGGCTGGCATCAGATACAGCTTGATACGCTCCCAGAACTGGAATAGAAAGACACACACACACACACACACACACACACACACACACACGTAAACCAGAGTTGGGTAGTGATGCATGTCTCAGTAACAGGTTACAGCAATAGTTTTACTTTTTCCAGTAATGAGTAGTGTAATGAATTACTATTTCATTTTCAGCAATGATATCACCATTACTTTTGTTATCACCCCCTATAAATATCGATTTAAAATGAATTATTCGAAACCAATGATTATCCCCATCTCTGTTTGTTTCTCTCATAAACATTTGCCTCCTTCTTCTTTCAGTTCATGCAGACACACACTGAGCTAATCCAACCTCAGATGACAGCTAGATGGAAAAATGACAAATTTACTTTCTGCAGGTGGAAGCACTCCTACTATTTTGATTTTATGGATCAGCTGGATGACAAGAACACTGGATACCAAAACGATTTGGTTTCCCTGATCATTCAAAGGAGATGGAATTGAGTTACTAAGATGTTTGAAGGTAAGAGAGGACAGTTTGACCAAAACAAAAACAATGTCAAGAATAGTGCAACAAATTACAGCAATCAATTTTTGACACACACATGAATAACAACTCATCTACCTGGATGCCACTCAGTGAGGCCACTCCCATGTAGAGGAACACTCCATAGAGGACAGGCATGGGGATGTACTGAATGAAACAATGCAGCAGTTAAAATACATCACTGCAACTTCACACTTTACAGCAGAAGTGTAAAGTGAAAGTAACTGATCAAGTGAAACATCCCACTGTCTTCCCTGTCCAACTAACCTGGAGGATAGGGGCCAAGAAGACGGAGACTCCAGTCAGAACAAACACCAGAATGCCCGTCAATCTCTGCTCCCTGGTTATGAAGAACAATATATCATTAAGGCAAAACACATTCACACAAACACATGCGTGCGCACACACACACGCACACTGTCTCAGGAGAGTCTTACCGGACCCCGAGGAACTGGGGCTGCTCTCCGGGGGCGCTGGACTCGCTCTCCATCTTCAGAGAGTCGATGTGGGCGATGGAGATGACAGTGGCTGCTACGTACCAGGGCAGGCCCATGAAGGAACACACTGCCATCAGTATCCCCACCCAGAACAGGTCCAGGTGGTAGCCGCAGCCTTTCTGCAGCAGGTGGGGAGGTAAGGAGACATTGGAGAGAGAAAATTAATGCAAATCTAGCCACGACTGTCAAAATCTCATTACGGCTGAACCATGTTGAAGCACCATTTCACGTCCTGTTTCTTAACAATTCTTTGATATGTGACCAAATGCAAGATTTTTGTAGATTATTCATCTTTGCCTTCATATATGGCAGTGGTTCTCAACATGGGGTTCGGGGACCACCAGGGGTCCTTGAGGGGGTTCCAGGGGGTCCCCAGCAAATTGATGAATCGTTAAACTTCACCATTATTTTATTTACAGTTAGTAAATAAGTTAACACAATTAGAGAATGTAGAAGAATGACTGTTTTGATCATAGCTTCACTGTTATCTCTCTATCTACAATACAGATAGTCATGGAATTCTGGACAAAATCATATCTAACAATAAAAATATTCTCATATTTGGGTCTGAGAGACAAAATCTCATCAAATTGGGCTGTGGCCCTAATGTGGACTAAATTAGGGTCCTTGATATGAAAAAGCTTGAGAATCACTGAGCTATTGAATCAAAAAGTAGATGCTGATCAAACTGTTTCTGAATGTAAAATGGGTCTCCTGTAAAGTTAAATGAGCTTGCGTTCATGACATTCATCATTCGTCAATGTGGGGTCCGGGAACCACCAGGGGTCCTTGAGGGGGTTCCAGGGGGTCCCCAGCAAACTGATGAATTGTTAAACCTAAGCATTATTTCATTTACGAGAAGTTACCACAACTAGAGAATGTAGAAGAATGACTGTTTGATCATAGTTACAATGCAGATAGTCATGGAATTATGGACAAAATCATATCTAACAATAAAAATATTCTCAGATTTGGGTCCAAGAGACAAAATCTCATCAAATGGGGGTCTGTGGCTCTAATGTGGACTAAATTAGGGGTCCTTGACATGAAAAAGGTTGAGAATCACTGATATATGGTATAGAGCAAAGGATTATGTGTGTGACTGTTTATCATGTATGGTTTGTGTAAATTCATATCCACAGCAGTGTTGGAAAGAGGCCGTGTTTGCAGACCTTCAGTTTATTTTCCTTGCGGTTGACGATGACGGCGCTGATCTGCTGGTCCATGAAGATGAGGATGGTGACGAGGAGAGCCGGGACGAAGCTGGCCAGATACATCCACCACGGGTTCTTACCGAACGGCATCACCAGCCAGCCGCGGTCTAGACGCGTGGGCTGCATCACACACACACACACACACGCACACACACAATGATGATAAGTCTACATGTTTGCAGACAAATACACAGATAAATGCACACATCCACACAAAGTAGTACACATGCTTAGCATCTACATTGGCAGTAATGTAGATAATGCATATAAAAACATGCGCCTGGTATAAACACACACACAAAACACACACATTCACATGCAGAAGGGCAATCATCATATGCTATATCAGAATCTAAGATCACACATGCATCTTGCACTTGAAAAGAAATGCAGACATACGCCAACACATAATTTAGTAAAAATGAAATACCTTGAACTCTGTTGGAACGATTAGTTTGGGTGTGTCTAACCCCATCAACATATCCAGACCCACAAAGGACATGATTGACATGAAGATGGCAAAATCACTGATTAGCTTCCTCAGCTAATTGGCCCACCGACAAACAATAGACAAAGACACAGGGCAGGTGGACAATTACAAACAAGTGTAGTGTGACAAGGAGGGAGGGAGACATACATCCAAATACACAGTTACAGAGTTTGAGATAAACAGGAGACAAGAGAAAGGTGAACACACAAGGAAATGAAGACAGGAGAAAAGACAAGTAAAGATATACTCCGTAAAAGAAATCAATGCAATGTTAAAGCTATGTTAGAGTAAATGATTGTGAGTGTAGAAAATACGTTCTTGTGGAGAGAGATGCCTCCATGCACGGTAAATAACGGGAAGGAGGAAAGAGGTATTGAGGGAGGAGTGGACCTTGATCTCAGTGGGCACGTTCAGTTTGGGGGTGTCCAGCTCCAGCAGGCAGTCCAACCCACAGAAGGTCAGGATAGAGATGATGATGGCGAAATCAGCAATCAGGGTGCGGAACTGGAGCGCATACAGGGAGAGGCGGAGAGGAGACGGAGGAGAGAGTGCGGGAGAGGATGGTCAAGAGAAGGGAGAACGTTGGGAGAAATGGGAGGATGAGATCAGGAGGGCGGCTGGGGCTTTTTCTGCCTAAAGCTGTCTTACTTTGGTTGGGAAGTAGCGGCTGGACTTGAACTTCTTGAGAGAGACGGTCATGGAGTAGGTGCCGAAGAAGAGGATGAAGGACATGAGGGCCAGGTCAGGAACGTACTTACAGGAGTTCCCCAGCAGGGTGCCACCGTACTTCACACACTCTTTCTTACTCAGCTGACTCCAGTCCAGGTCTGTCAAGTTAAACTACATACAGACAGAACAGGTGGAGAAAGACGAGAGAGGGAGAAGAGAGGGGAAAGGTGTGTGTGTGGGGGGGGGGGGTTGAGATTTGAAGACATGGGTTGGGGAGGTTGAGAGGCAGGGGCCAGGATAGGAAAGCCAGAGAAGAGGTGGGGGAGAAATAGCACAAACGAGAGAGAAGAAGACAAGCGATAACAAAAGAAGAGAGAATACAGAATAACATAGAAATGAGAGCCACAGTGCTTTACAATGGTCTACAAACCCTTAACTGTTACTGAGAACTCCTAATTTCACCAGGTCACTCTTCAATCTTTCTTTACTGGGATCAAAACAGACAAAACTCATGCTGATGAATAGCAAAGACTCATGTAAGTTATAGGTAGTGTAAAGACCTTTCATCATGAGCGTCTCTGTCTGCAGTCACTTACCAACAGAGTCATGTTATCATCCCCTAGTGGAGCTGAAACATTCAAGCCCAGCGCAGATGCTAGAAAGCAAAAACACAAGTGGAAAATAGAGAAAAAATGAATGATTGGTGGCTAACATGACAAGCAAAACCCAATAGTGTTGCATATGAATTAACCATTAAGTGAGTGACAAGTAAGGAGCGAAAATATGACCGTAATGGTCATAACAGCAATTTCTCAGTTCTGAATATATTGCTGACCAGTGTTGTGTGGTAAGGTGTAACTCAACAAAGTATTACAGTAATTTATTACTTTTCCCAGGAACAAGTAATTCCCATTATCAATTTCAGTAAAAAAAAACATTACAGTTTCCATTAAAAAATAAGCTGTTACTTGTGTTATTACCCTCTGTAAATATCAAAATGGAAGTTGAAGTATCCAAAGCTGTTACTATTAGCTCATTTACTTAATTCACACGGGCATACACTAAGCTAGTTTAGATGAGAAACTGTAGTAAAGTTGACTTTCCCTGGGTGGAAGTATTCCCACTACTTTGACTTTATCAAACCAAAGGCTGACAAGAACAGTGGACACCAGTCTACCAGGCTAGATACTCACTTGGTCAGACAGCATCCATAGGGAAAGAGGCAGAAACAGACAGGACACACACATCATCACAGAGTAAAGATCAAATATTCGATCCAGATATAATCCAGAAAAATATTTCCTTCATTTAACATGGAGAATTGAAGTGGACAAAAAGTCCTTGTGTTTTCCTACCAATATCATGCAAGGCACAAGTCATTTCTCTATTATATGTGGATGATGATAAATTACCAAATACTAGCTATTACCGCAAGTACCCAAAGGTGATACAGAAAAGTGAAAACCCTTAACTATGCAGTCATTTTTACATCCATCACCATAAATTATCTCTTTCAAGCCAGGTGAGGTCTTTTAGGTGAGGGACCATTTCCACCCACGAATAAGATGCCCTTGAAAATTCAATTAAAACAAATCACTCAGAGAACAAAAAAAAAAGGACAGAAAACAAAAGAAAGTTTGAAGACTGACCTTGCTCCGGAGCGATGCATTCACACTTGTAGGCCGTGATGTAATCAGCCTTGAAGCCACGGTTGATTGGGTAGTACTTGAAGGTTCCAACCTGCGGAAACCAATACATTTGCTTTTAGGATAGCTATGTATGTCATTCTTCAGGTGTCAATGTTAAGCTGTCCATCTGTTTGTGTGAGAGTCTGTATGTGAGAGAGAGTCTTTGTGTTCTTCCACATCACATGACAGTATACCCACCATCTTCTTCAGAGCATCAGAGATGAATATAAAGGAGATGAGGCTGGAGAAGCCCTCCTCGGTGAAGCGGGTCATGTACTTGATGATGTAGCTGGCGTCTGTGACGACCAGCAGCAGACACTGCAGACACGAGTGCAGCCCAATCCACAGGCGCAGCTCCATGTAGTCTATATTGTTGTTCCTGCGAAGAAGGACAGAGCGGTAGAAAAACAGGGTGTGTGGAAGTTGTAAGATGTAAAACGGTCACGCTATGCACTCGGGTGCGTCTTACTTGCTGAATTCGTAAAGCAGCTTTTCAAAGATGAGAATGGGTCCGGTAGAGCTGAGAATGATGAGCGGTTGGCCACCAAACATACAGAAGACAGTCCCTGCTAGAGCGGTGCCGAGGAAGCTCTCCATCACACCCTGAGAGAGAGAAGGGGAGGGGATGGACAGAGAGATATAAATGACCCTTCAGATGTTCTTTCAGCATTGTTTATCCTGAGACCGGTGGAGTTCTTGGTGTTACCTGGTAATTGTCAGTAGCGTCCCCTAACAGTCCGCCGAAGGTGATGGCGTTGGTGATGCAGCCTAGGTAGATGAAGAGCACGGCAGAGACGGACTGGATATGGAAGCCGTCGTAGATATCACTACAAAACCAGGGGATCTTCCTCTTGATGTCCAGCCATAATCCGCCACAGAACCTATCAAAGCAAAGTTGAGCACATTTGTGAGATGAGTGAGCCTGGAGATAGTGGGACCCTAGACATATGGTTCATCAAAACACTATAGTCTCACGCCAAGTTCCCCCCCCATACCTCCCAGTGAATGCCAGCTCCTCTCCCAGCTCGTGGGGAGCTGGGAACTCCTCATCCTCTCCTCCGCCTGCCCCCCCGGCCGAGCCGTTCATCTGCCCCAGCTCGTTCAGGTTCAGCACCGACTTCCTGCGGGAGAGATGAAAAGGGAGTAAGGGGTCAGAGGTCAGAGAAGGGACAGGATTTACTCAAAGGTATACTCGCCGAGAGGAAGTCCAGTGGCATACCTCATTTCTGCCGATGGAACTTTCTTGGGAGGTTCGATGCGTATTTTGGGGTCCCATTCCCCTGGAGGGAGGACGATGACCTCATCCAGGAACTCGTCAACGCCTGCGATCAGGTCCTCGCGATCCCTTGCTTTATATGCTACGTCACTGAACAACTGAAAGTGAAAGGAACAAAGAAAGAAAGAAAGAAAGAAAGAGGGAGAGGGAAAGAAAGAAAGAAAGAAAGAAAGAAAGAGAAAGCAAGAGAGAAAGAGGGAAAGAAAGGAAGAGGGAAAGAAAGAAAGAAAGAAAGAAAGAAAGAAAGAAAGAAAGAAAGAGGGAGAGGGAAAGAAAGAAAGAAAGAAAGAAAGAAAGAAAAAAGAAAGAGGGAGAGGGAAAGAAAGAAAGAAAGAGAGAAAGCAAGAGAAAGGGAAGAAAGAAAGGAAGAGGGAAAGAAAGAAAGAAAGAAAGAAAGAAAGAAAGAGAGAGAGGGAAAGAAAGAAAGAAAGAAAGAAAGAAAGAAAGAAAGAATAAATAAATAATAAAATATTAATAATATAATATCAAACAAAGACATAATATATAAATGGATGAATAAATAGATCATGTTTGATTTGAGTGTGTGTGTGTGTGTGTGTGTGTGTGTGTGTGTGTGCATGGGAGTGGGGTGGTAAGGTGCAAATAACTTACATCATCCACCATGAGCGTAGCGATCGCTCTGCCAATCTCATTGTAGGACTTGGTTTTACCATGGGGACCCAGCAAGATGAAGAGAAACCTGTCGAGACACATGATTAACAGGTTAACAGACACACACACACACACGAGAGAGAGAGAGAGAGAGAGAGAGAGGGAGAGAGAGAGCGGAGACACCCACCTGGTTGGGACAGGGACCTCGGTGAGGCCTCCCAGAGTCGTGGCTTGAGCCAAACGTACGAAGGAAACGAACGGTTTGTCCAGAAAATCCACCTCGCCGATTAAGACGTTGGACGCCTCGGCGTCACGGGGAATCTTCTTCATGAACTTGTTCTTCAGCTGGCAGGGAGGATGGAAGTAGAGAGGGACAGAGGGAGGGAGAGTGTCAGTAGAAATCGCAACTGTGGCTTGTGAGTTGTGATGGGAGACGTGAGTACAAAAAATGACATAACATGGGATTTTAGACAACAACTACAACAACAAAATGTTTAAACCACAACAACTCTGGACTTTTAACTGTGATACGAACAATCAATGATCTATAGATAATCAATGACATGATGCTCTCGCTCACACACACACACACATAACCCAATTATCGCTGCTTGATTCCTCTGTGTACACCCACATGTAAGCAAACACATACTGTATACACACATTCACTAAATCCAACTGAAGGCTTAGAGTAAACAATTTGCAATCTTAATCTTAATCTTAATAAAAACACACAACACCATGCTGAAGCTCTTTTGGTGCCCCCCCCCCCTCCTCCTCCTAACCAAGAAGCACGTGGGAGTGGAGTGGCTGGTGCTTAATTTAAAATCTCTCCATAATCTGTTAATGCTGCTTTCGGAGTCAATTCCCCAACTGGTCCACATTCACTCTCCTCTAACTTACTGGTCCTAAAACAACCATAAACAACACATTTGAATCTCATATACTGGAAACAAATTTGGGAATAAACTGCACTCTCTGTTTCATGCATTTTAGTACTCTTCAAGTAGGCATTAGATTTAATTTTCATCGGGGACACCAAATGGCGCAAGGTGGCTAACAGGTGTCTGTTAATTAGCAAATAAAGTCTTCTTCATTTAAAAATTGGAGTCTTTATTTACATGAAAGCTTCATTGAGAGATGTGCGAGAGCAAAAGTCAGATTTACACTATAAGAAATTAACCAAATTTTTCTCATGATGCTGCCCAAGACATATGAGTCAGCAATTTACACCCAGTGGATGTTGAGAAGTTAAGCAGTTAAGACAGCATGTTTGAGTGAGGCGCAGAAACCTCAAGTATTTGCATATTGGCACACATCAAAAGGAAAAGCAAGTGACTCATATTGGAGCTGAAATATTCTTTATTCTCTTATTGTTTGAGGACGGCAGAAATTCAAACAATTAAGCTGAGGCAAACAACACAAGCTTAGAAATGTGCACACAAGCGCACGGCGACGAATACATGCATGTACATTCGTGCAGGCGCACGCACACACACACACACACAATTTAGTAAATTCCCACCTCAGCTAGTAGGCCTCATGGATTAGAGGGATTAAGTGGTTCTGAAGCCTCTGTATAACCTCACATTAAACAAGGCTCGACTTCTTCTCGCACAGCACAGACACCCAAACACAGAAAGACACAAAAAACAACAGTACACACAGGCACACACAAGTTCACACACACATACACACACACACACACACTTCTGAAGGGAATGTGTCAATTTACGCCACCTGCTGATTGCATGGAAAACTATACTTATACAGCACCCTCCTGTTTTGTGCTGTAAACAAATATCTATTTCTTCTTCTCAGCGGTGGTCTCATTTGGAAATTACACTCATATTTCAAAATGAATGAGGTAATGATTTATTAAAATGCTGCACATAACACCTGTAATGTTATCACTTTGGAGATTGTCCTTATTGTTAAATTTCATGCTTGAGTAGAGAGGCTGTTGAGACCGCAGTGATTATTGAACGGTTTGTTAAGTGGTTCGTGCTTTATAATGTTGCTAGGTATATTCGCATGCAGCATATTTTAGCACCTAGGCTGGTCATGTTGAAACTGAATGGACTTGCTATATTAAAATGACAGCTTTCCCCAAACTTTTATTGTTAGGACAACGTGTTAATCTGTCTGTCACTTGAAATGTGGGTGAATGTGTTGCCAACGGCAACATGATGATTTTCCTTTTTTTTTTAAAAGACAAAGCTTGTTGACCAATGTTTTTTTTTGTCAAGAATTACTATGATGAGAAGAAATTCTGTGCCATGACAATATTAGAAATGACTTCATTTCATTCTATTATTAACAAAGATATGATGAAACAAAAAACACTACTAGAGACGATAATCATTAGTACTCTTGAAAAATAAGTTACTGTTTTGTTGAAAGAAAGCTAATGTGCACTCACAGTTATGCATTACTGTATAGATGTGAATGTTTGCAGCTCCCAGATCAACAGATAAACTGGGAAATGTCTAAATGTTTCAAAAGTAATTTGCACTAATGCAATGATGTTAACTTGTCTAATCTAATTTTCACTTTTTTCTAAACAGTTACATACCTCCTTCAGTAGATGTAAATTGGATCAATATCACATAACAAAAATCCATCATAACTCCCCTTTGTTTGTAGGGAATTACATGAAAAGAAGTGCACCTTTGTGAACTCTGTATCATGGGTATGGGTAGAGGTGTACATCTATCATGAGTATGTGCACACACACATGCACACACACACACACACACACACACACACACACACAAAACCAACTCATGCATACACACAAATCAAATAATGAACTTGAGAGTTACCTGGTCTGTGCTCGGTGTGTCTGAAATATCATTCATGCTTCGGCTCTGGGCATGATCTGTAAATAAAACACAGATTTATTTTGATTTCTTGAAACAGTCTAATTTCACTGTTTGAGTTGTGTTTCACCGAATTTTACTCAATAAGTGAGTACAAATTTTGTCCAATTAAGAGTTTGTAAGAGTAAAAGTGTGGGTTCAGCATGTGCGCAACAAGTACACCGTGATCATTTGTTTCCGTGGAGGATTACATTATAATTAGTCATTTCCCTTTTTTTTTCCCAAAGCAGATTTGGGGACAAACAAAATCGGAATGGAGGGAGAGAACAAGAACATACCACACAGGGACCAAAAATCCTCTCATACTCTAATCCCCTTCACTTACATTCACAAAAAACACAGAAGGTACACACAAAAGGGCCAAATCTCTAAAATAAACATACTTTATGTCTAACACAAAATACTCACAGTGAGCATATACACACAAAGCCATGGCAAGTATTGAAATCATGCACAGTCAGTAGATGTTAGCTGGGATTAAAATGTAGAATAAATAGAATAAAGCAGATAAGAGCAAGGGAGGCTTGTGTTTAATTGTTGGCAAATAGATGCATGTATGTTATGACTGTGGACATGCATTGTGTGTGTGTGTGTGTGTGTGTATGCGTGTGTGTGTGTGTGTATGTGTATGTGTGCAGACTCACGCAGGCGGCCAAGGCTGCTTGACTGCCGAGAGCGTAGGTCTTCTGTGGAGCGGTGGATCCCAGAGGCTGAACTAGTGCTACGACTCAGATTAACCTGAGGACTACGGTCTGACGGGGCGGGAGGAGGGGGAGGCGAAGGTGTAGAAAGGATAGGAGGAGAGGTTAAGAGAGGTGAAGAGGACAGGTGAAAACAGGTGGGCGATCACCATGGCAGAAAACAAAGGAATCGTTAGGATGGAGTAAAAAGTGAAAGTAAAGTCAAAAAGAGTGATGGATTTGTGGTGATTGTTCGCATAGTGGTGAAAATTAATTGACAGACAGAATTAAAATGCGAAAGACCAACTATGTGACAGTGTTAAGATAATCTCAACACACACACACATGCACACACACATGCTTACTGGAAGGGGTGTTGGAGGATTTCCCCATGTCTGCCAGGGAGCGGTGGATCGGTTTCTTGGTCTGGTGGCGATGTTTCCTGAGCAGCACGAAGCTGATCTTCTCCTTCACCTCCGGACCAATGAGACCGTCGGCTATCTGGCGATCCACAATGTCGTCTGGGGGTCAGAGGTTATGGGCAGAGTGAATTCGAACAAAGAGGTAGGTCGATTTATTCGAGAGGTTTGATTTCGGCGCGTAGTTGCGGGACTCACCCACTATCTGTGGCAGGGAGTAGCCCTCCAGGTCCAGCAGAATGCTTCCGGTCTGCAGGCAGGTCCTGAGCTCAAACAGGCTGTGCAGGGTCAGCGTGGAGACGTGAGGCTTGCTCCATCTCTCTCCTCCCTCCTCCACTTTCTCCTCAAACTTCACCCACCTGCAGAGAGACAAAATTGAGCAGGTTTGACCGAGGAATTCAGTTATGAGGCGGTGCTCTTTGACTTTAGGGAGAGAGAGAAGGGTTGATTGATTTTTTTCCAAGTTCATTTTAGTGACCTGAATGATCTTGAGGACCCGTGCGGGCCTACCGCCCAGCAGGATGCTGTTCATTTAATGAAAACTAAGGCCTACAGGTCTACAGTCGGGTCACCCAGCACCCGTAATGTCTCAGATGTAACCCTCAACCCCTAAATCCCATCTAAAGTGACCCCAAATCCTAAACTAATGAAGGCTCAGACACACTTATGCCAGTGCATGTGTACCTCCGTGTGCATGTGTGTGTATTTGTACCTTGCAGACTCTTTCCACTCCAGTTCATCCCCCTCACGTTGTAGTGTGTCCATCTCGGTGAATATGGTGGGTGTCGGGGTGCTGTCATCTTCCCCCAGGATGTGGCGCAACCTTTCCGCTGCGGGGGACACTAAGAAACGGAGACAGAGTCAGCTTCAGGTCATAGTCCAAGATAAAATCCACAAAACAATCACAGCATTATGTGAAAAACAGCGTGGGCATTTTAGATTCAGAAATCTCTTTTAATCGGCCAGGCTTTGGAGACAGCCATCTCTAATTTACATGATCCCCTTTATAACCCTGCTTTAACTAGCAAACAAGAGTCAGGTCCTCTAATGACTCTCTGATAATGGTGTGTGTCTCTATCAGCCTGCACCTTTTTCTAATTTTACTCCGACCAGATCAATCTCCATTAACAATGTCCAAGCCTGGAGGCACTATTCACTTGTGTGTGTGTGTGTGTGTGTGTGTGTGTTTGTGTGTGTGTGTGTGTGTCTGTGTCTGTGTGTGTGTGCATGTATCAGCGTGTGTGTGACTTGTCTCCCGGTGCCTTTAGTTTCCTACAGTTTGTAGCTTCTTATGATCCCAACGCTAAAGTCCATCCATCTCTCTCTGTGCAAGTAAACATCAATATCACATGACCTCGTGGCTCTGAAAGGTTCCAGTGGACAAAACATCAATGTGGAACGGAAGTGCCACATGTGATACTGATGTTCACAATCTCAATCTACGCTTCTACTTATGCAATGCATGTTGGCTATATAATTAGAACACAATACAATGTTCCACATAGTCTTAGATGTCCTATGCTAGAACAATGTGGTAAACTGTACTTTAAAAGCATCAAAGCATCAGGAGGGAGCAGCTGCAAGTAGAGGCACTTGACACACATCAGCAAAAGTGACTGGTCCCATTCATGATCTCAATACTGTCACACTGCGGTCTGTTCATTTTCATAGTAGTGTCTGATCTCCAACAAATCATGGTAAACCCACAGATGGAGATCATGGTATTTTATGTATGCAATGCATCAGATCATTTATGCGTAAAGCACAAACTGGCATCTAATGCTTAACTGACTTTCATGTGGTCTTCTACCACATGGGAGACTAAAGAGTGATAGTGAAAGATGGAAATGATTTTCACATTCCCTTTAAAAAGCAGTCTTGCATCGCCCTAAAAATATAGCAACCCATACCATGTGGATGAAAAAAAAAAACATCTCTAAAACAATATCTGAAAATATTGTGACCATCAAATACCCAAAACTAATCATACAAGAATTAAATTATATATGTAAAAGAGCTAGGGTTCCTAAACTTTTCATGTCAATGCCCCCCATATATAGACAACAGACCCCCATTTAATAAAGGTTTTGTCCCAGGGACTCATCTGAGAAGATTTCTACTCATTACCTTGTGCTAACTTAAATTAACTTGAAGTGAATGCAATGATACTGAATTTAAACTAATTCACATTTTGCTGGGGACCCCTGGACCCCAGTTTGGCAACCACTGTGCTAGAATACAGTCTCCATTCTCCTCTTCCAGACTTATGCAATCTTTACCTATGTGAGAGCCAGGTAGGGTCAAGCGGGAGGCCATATTAGAGGCAAGAGAGGACCCAGAGTCCTGCATGCTCACTGGATCCTCCGACCACAGACAGTAAAACCCAAAGATACGGGGAGAGAGATCCTCAGGTCTGCTTTGGGCCTCTGGTTTCCAGTCCTCTTGCTGAGGTCGAGAGTCCTTAGCTCACCACTCCTCGCTCTCCACCGTGAGTGGGGAGAAGTGACACACTCATTGGTTCTCGCATACGTCCTTCTCTGCCTCTCTCGTTGATGTTGTCTTCTTTGAGTATGGCTTTCGCAGTCAACTTTCAGTTAGCCATGTACGGTTCGGTGCGTTGTCAGTCAAAATGATCAGACCGACACCATTCAATCAGTCGGAAAAAAAAAAGGTCTTCTCTAAGCTGTGGCAGAAATCCACTGAAATCTCCAGGGCAGCAAAGAGCCAGAGGCTTTAAGAGGGTTGACACACACCACAGGCCCCTCTAGTACTCTCCTCCCACAGGCTCGTGCACACACACAAATACACACACACACACATGCAAAGACATACACACACACACAAGGAAAGCAAGAACGTCCTCACTAATACGGCCATTACTTTCTCACTCATTTCTGCTCGGATCATCCCTACATTCCTGCATCTCTGCACCTGAGTCCGTCTCCTCTGTATCGGCCTCATATTTAATAGTATGTATGGTATGAATTTGGGGCAGTAGGCTGGAACAAGCAAAAATACAAGGCATACCACACACAAAACACTCACAGTCACCCCAAATAACACACACATACACACACGCACACGGACTCACACAAACACACACAGCTTGGAGTTCCTCAGCTATAATCAGCTTACAGGCTTCAGACTCGATGGCCCCATGGGAACAGGGGCCATGCTACAAAATATTCATCAGACACATGCATGCACCAGCGACTTCTCCCTAATCACACACTGTTCCACTACTAATACATCAATCAATTCTTTGGCTCATCTACCTAATAGCATAGGTCAGGTCTGGTCATATGCCTTCACTGGTGTGTGCACATTTACTGCTGCTGTAAAAATGCTGCAATTCCAATTACTTTTGGTGCATTTCATTTTTGACTTGAACTGAAAATTCATTTGGTCCTTAAACGTCCCATATTCTACACTTTCCAGTGTTATATTTTATGTCTTGAGGTCCATTCAAAGCTGTGTGTGTGGTGTCATGTACCAAAAACACTCTCAATCCATTTTTACACGTTCATTTTCCAGCATCTCTCTGAGCCTTACCGAGAACAGGCTGTTTCTTTTGCTGTGTCTGTAAGACTCATTCATATTAACAACCCCTCTGTTCTGATTGGCTAACTGTTTCAAGAGTGAAACGTGAAACACTACAGACACGGCAAAGCAGGCAGTGACAGGTAGGGAAAACTCATTGTAATAAACAATGACAACCGCTCAACTGCTTTGAAAAAAACACTTTGTTTAGTCTATTATTTCTTACAAAAATGATAATGAGCGAACCTTTGTGACGCCACAAAGTTACGGAAGTCCAAACAGCTCATTTAGAGGCTCGCTTTTCTAATATGGATTGTATGGATTTAGTTGCCAACTGTGCGTTTTGATACTTTCACCATGTTTAGATAGACCATCCAACTCCTTTATAATTACAGAGGCAAGGGGAATCCTGTTTTGGACCTTTAAAGCTGCACTAGGCAAACTTAAGAGTGACATACAAAACTGCCTCCCAAACAGCAGCAGGCGAATGTTCTGCCAAGAGACTCACCAACCATAGTTGATCTCTTCACTATCTCCACCCCCACCAGCCACTCAGAGGAAGAAGAAGAAGTGTGTAGTTTACTGACATCATCATTCCAAGATTCCTGGGTAATGAAGTCCTTCAAACTTTCAAAAATTCACACAGTTTTCTCTCACTGCCACTTGGAGCTGCCAAAGTGTGAAGTGTGATCTTTTGAAGACATGGTATTTTCACGCAATGTCAGTGTGTGTGTGTGTGTGTGTGTGTGTATCTTGGCACTAACCTGTGAGGTCAGAGTGCTCGTGATGTTCTGCACTTCCCTCCTCATCTTCATAGTGCTCGTCTCTGTCATGGTAATAGCCCCGGTGCGAGTGCTCACGGTGTGTGTGGTGATCATAGTGTGTGCGTCGTCTGTCACGGTCAGTGTCACTAGTGTAGGAGTGATGTCTGCGCCTTTTCCGTCTGTGGGAAACTGGAACTCCAATGTAGAATGGTTGGGGTTCTGAGAGAGAGAGAGAGAGAGAGAGAGAGAGAGAGAGTAAATCCTTCATTAAAAAGGTAGTGCAGCACACACACACACACGCACACATACAAGCACAAACACACACAGTCATACAGTCATACAACTGGAGCAGATGTTTATTGTTATGTGCAGGCTATTTATTTTTTATAATTTATATTTATTTGTTTTAAGATGCTTTAGCAATACTGTTCATCTAACATTTGTACCAATAAAGAAGTTTGAATTGAATTGAAATTAAAGCTGCAAAAAGCAGCTCCGCCTGCTATTGGCCCGTAATCAGCGACCTGTCGATCACTAGGAAAACAACCCTGTTTTATAACCCTTATATTCCCACATTTTGAAAATTGACACATATGGACACACATTAGAAGAAGTGAAATACTACTACTGAGACCATAACCTCTTGTCGAAAAAAATTATTGACTTTATATCTTGAGTGTGAAGTTGGGTTGTGGTCCAATTGACTTGCATAGAATTGGTTTGTATTTGGAGTCTTTTTGGAGCCGGCCTCTAGTGGACATTAGAGGAATTGCCGCCTGCCGCCACTTCCTTATTGGCTTCAAATTCACCGGTGGTTTTGGCCATTAGTAAGTAACACACAGCAAAGCTACTGCACTACGGAGGCCTACAAAGGACAAATGAAAGGATAAATGCTAATAGCTAAGCTAACCGTACCTACGGAGAAGTCTTACCGGTTACCAGTCTCGTTTTGGCAGATTTATTCTCCACTGAAGGCTACATGTCCCACAATGACAAGTGAAGAGGTAGGTAGCACATTTACTAGTTTAACAAGTTTACTAGTTTAACAAGTTTACTCGCTTGCTTCATCGATTCTGCCATTACGAGATGTTTTTTTCAGGAATGGGAGATGGAGAGCGCCGCTTTTAAACAGCGAGGGAGGAAATTAGCTAGTTTCATGTCTCAGTGAAATCTCCACATAGCACACATTAGTATCAGGATTAGTTATTAGGTCTGATATCGCTTATTGCAGGTTTAAGGTGGATCTTGATTGTATCAATTCAAGATCCATCAAGAACAGAATAGCTTGACACTTTCAGACTATAGAGAACTATAGAGAATGTTTTCCTCCATGTTTCTGTAGATCCTCCATGCAACAGCACAGGGTTGTTTTTTCTCACCGTCATCATCGTCATAGCGCCGGTGACCCCTACTTCTACCTCGCTGCCCGTCATGATGGTCCATCCTGCAACAGAGATGGGGAGACATGGAGGGAGAGGGTTACTAAGAACATGTGGGTGCTGCTGAGAGGGAGCGAGAAAGAGAGAGAATCACAACTCACAGACACCTTTATCTGAATTAAGATAAACCATCACACTCCCAGCTTGAATCTAATGTGAGTTGTCTTTTCCTAGATATGTCTTTGGTCAGGGAATCCTTCCGGTCTTCCAGTGACTCTTGCTTTGCCATGTGAGGTTTCCAGGCCACATGGCAACACATGTGCCACTGCAACCTCAACAGATCAATGGGTGATCAGAGGAAAACTCAATGGAAAACCCCCAGCAGCCCTGCAGGCTGCAGCACAGGCCACAGAGAGAAAGGGAGAAAGCTATGGATACACAAGGAATTCCCCAAATATAATAATAACAACAATAACAATAACAATAATAACTGTAGCACTTGTGTAAATTGCTTTACAAAAAAGAATAAAATCAAGAATTAGTACAATATTAATACAGAAACAAATTGGGAAACATTTAAAAGAGAAGTGGTTACAAACAAAAACATAATAAAATACTAAAACATAAACATAAATAAAAGTATAAACAACTTGCACACTTTTTTTTAAATTGAATTGAAGATTCCCTGCTGTTGGATTTTGCACTAATAATCATTTTGTAAAAATAGCGTTCACTTGTTTTCTTATGTTTGATATCGTATTTTGGAAAGAAGAAAAGACAAAAACCTTTTTCATACCATGTATAAACAGTATTAAATTCATACACACCAACCTAGAGGAGGACATGTCACTGCAACCTTATTTGTATAGCATTTTCTACAACAAACAATAACACAGAAACAATAAACAAGAACAACACAGTAGGATCATTTGTCTGCAGCAAGCTCAGACAAAAAATTTATATTATGTATGACCTATCCATTAGCAATTTTTCTAGGTCTGAGCGATCACATTATAAAATTTGGTTGTGTGCCTTTTTCCAGATTTTCCCCCATGGAGGAATTAAGTATGTAAGTATGCATGTCTTCAGCCGTCTGAAGAACTATGTTGGCATCAGTGATGTGGCTCTGGATTGGTTCATCTCCTATCTGTCGAACAGGTCCTTCTCTGTAATGCTTGGAGATGCCTCCTCCTCTTGTGCTCCTCTCTTTTGTGGGGTCCCCCAGGGTTCTATTTTGGGTCCCCTCTTATTCACTATATACATGCTACCCCTGGGGCAAATCATGCGTAGACATGACATTGATTTCCATTGCTACGCAGATGACACCCAATTGTATGTCCCGTTAAAGCCTGGTACCACCGATGTTTCTTGTATTATGTCCTGCCTTGCTGAAATTAAAAATTGGATGTCCAAAAATTTCCTGCAGTTGAATGACTCCAAATCAGAATTGATTATAAGTACCCCCTCTGGCCCCAGCACTAACAGCGTTAACAATCTCTCCTCTAGTCTGGGTGCCTTATCTAATAATGTTCGAAAAGAGGCCCGCAACCTAGGTGTTATTTTTGTCTTTTGATGCTCAGGTGACCAAAGTGGTGCAGTCCTGCTTTGCCCAAGTGAGACAGCTAACCAAGATCAGGTCTTTCCTTTCCTCTGCAGACTTAGAAAAGGTTATCCATGCTTTTATCTCCTCCAGACTTGACTATTGCAATGCACTTTATTCTGGTATCAGCAGGCGAAACATCCAAAGACTGCAGTTGATACAAAAGGCTGTTGCCAGCGACCACATTATTCCAATCCTTGCTGCCCTTCACTGGTTACCTGAGAGTGTTAAAATTGATTTTAAGATTTTACTGCTTGTTTTTAAAGCCTGGAATGGTCAGGCTCCTGCCTATATCTGTGATTTGCTAACTCCCTATGAGCCTGACCGCTGCTTGAGATCCTCCAGCAGGGCCCTACTAATGGTTCCAAAATCTCGACTTGTCACTAAAGGTGACCGGGCCTTTGCTGTTCGGGCCCCTCAGCTGTGGAACTCCCTGTCTGGGGAGCAGACAGGGAGTTCCTGTCAAGCAGGCAAACTCAGTATCCTCTTTTAAATCTCTTCTTAAGACTCACTTTTATCTTATGGCTTTTTCTTAACTGATGGTATTTGTTGTAACTTTTTAAATTATTTTATCTTGTTTATATCTTAATTTTTGGATCTTATCTACTTTTATTATCTGTTTTTATTGTAAAGCACTTCATAACTTTGTTTTTGAAAGCTGCTATATAAATAAAGTTATTATTATTATTATTATTATTATGAATGTCATGTTGTAGCCTAACTGCCATAATACACACTTGCTCATGTATAAGATTACAATGCAAGTTGTCTTTACAATATGTATATGTATATTTCCCTGCACCAATGCCACCAAGGCAAATTCTTGTGAATGTTATTGTAGTTGGTGAACGGAGTGTGTGTGTTCTCTGTGCTCTCAAGTGGGCGTTTGTTTCTCTCTCTAACACTCTGATTTGGGGGAGTTTTCTAGGCTGATCAATAGATGTCATTTCTGATCGCCGGCTAGTCCCTGAACCCTGATCACTGAGTGTGAAGGACAGCCGCATGCACACGGTCATGCACACACACATCTGTTCCCACTAATGAGAAGCAGTCTTAGAGCATAGGATTATACTGAGCACATTTATAACTAGCTAATAGCAAAGAGAAAATAAGGTTCAGGATGGAAACTCTGGCACCCTTCAGTAGTCCTTTACAATGATTTTACAGCATGGTTGAAGCACAAGCACCTCACTACAACAGACATTTGCAACCTCAATAGTCTACTTTAATATCTCCCATTCATCCAAGTAAAGCTTTCCAATTCACAATACCATTAATAATGAAGATAATACAACACATACAGACAACAAATATGGCAAATAAACTTTTAGGTGTCTGCACTCTATAAACTGTCCATCTTGACTGTAGACTGTCTCTACAACATACAACATACAACATACAACTGAGACTGTTGGTCTTTTGCAGATGACCAGAAATGCAAAAAACGTAGGAGATGAGATGACATCTCCACTATCAAATCTGAGATTCTGGTATGATATTAATGTCATACAATATGCAAATCAGAGTTTCCCTTAGACGTTTTTTCAGCAGGCACCCCAGGAGCCCCTGAGATGAAACAATATTTTCTCCAGCCTCTGCAAACTTTAACTTCTAAAATTAAGTGTGATTTTCCAGCACAATATGCCCCCACCCAAACACATAAAAACATATACTACTCTTAATAATAACCTACTTTGTTGCACTGTTTCTCTTTTTGTGGCTGGTACTGCTTCATGTTTAATTCATGTTTGGATATACATTTTTATGAAGAACATTATTTACCGACAATATTTTCTTATATATAATATTTGCTCATTTAGTTTTAAAATGTCATTTGATGAAAGAGCGCTTACCCAGCAAAATGTTCTACATGTTTTGGCTCAAGAGTGAAGGGAGAAATAGATGTGCAAATGTTCATGGTTTTACATGAAACATTACAGCTATCAGAACCTTCTAAATAAGTGAGAACATTAATTCTGCTCAATCAATCCCTACAGCTTTCCAAAACATGGTTAAAAATGAGTTAACAGTGTCTAGCAACCTCTAATGAAGCTCATTTTACATTCCAGTGGATTCAGTGCCTCAAATTAATGGAATAATAAACATGAGGGAAAATACATTTTCAACCATCATATCTGAAAAGTGCAATTTTTCAGAGTATCTCACACATTTGTAGTATTAACAATAATGATAATTAAAAAAAGCTATATTTGAGATAAAAACATCATTCCAAATCAAGATCATACTTTCATACTTTCAAATATCAAACAAAAGCAGAGGGCCCATGTCAAACTCATATTGTAATTAATAGTGATGTAAACTTTTATCTCTTACCTGATGTGAGAGATGAGGTTGAACTGTAACTAACCACAAACAGCTCTGAATGACAGATCTCAATATTGTTAATACTGTAACTATAATTTATAGTGAATAATGCAACTAAATAACCACAAACAGCTCTCAATGACCATATGAGACGATCTGAATGAAGCTGATGGACCATGGAAAGATAGTATTGAATTTTGAGTGAGTGTATGTGTTTGGGTGAGGGGGGGGGGGGGAGAGAGAGAGAGAGAGAGAGAGAGAGAGAGAGAGAGAGAGGTGTTGGATCAATACAACAACAGTGTGTGGAGTGCGATCAGTTCATTCTGTTGGGTATCAGTCACGTTTCCCATGTCCCTAACTTCGCTCTGTGATAGATAGATAGATAGATAGATAGATAGATAGATAGATAGATAGATAGACAGACAGACAGACAGACAGACAGACAGACAGACAGACAGACAGACAGACATTGTACACACTGATCATACTGACATATTGTGCAGCATAATGCTTTATCCCAGAAAATATGTATAGGTCTACACCACCAATTTCATCCATCTTCATATTTCTATATGAATATTTATCAAATAAATTACATAGAAAACAGGATGCCTGCATGATTGATGAGGCTTAGAAAGCATTAGATAGCACAATTTGGACTCCATAACTGACCACATTGTGCAGCCATAACAAAGATGCATGAGCCAAGCATCGAGAAGACCACTCGTTTGATTATTTTCCTTCTGTCTCAACTGTGGCAGCATTAGTCACCACTAGATGGCTCTGGAAATCTAGTTTCTGCTGCAGGGATGGCAGAGGAGTAGATGGTAAATGACTGAGGGTGCTGCCTGTTGTGCGGATCCCAGAGTGATCAGCTTTGATGTTGTTAGAAATCCACAACAGAAGGAATCAGATGTATGAATCACCATGTGTTCTGCTGCTAGATGTTGTCATGATGTGGTAACTTACCATGAAAAATGTCCCCAACTTGCTGCGGCAGGGCTGCCTCACCTAGGTGAAGGATTAGGTGTTTAAATTAGGAGTGATTTTGAGTTAAGAGCAGTTGTGTAAAAAATATCTACAAAATATACATATACACATACAGTGGCAATAAAAAGTATTCGTCCCTGTTGACCTTTTTCATATTTTGTTGGTTTACAACATGGGATCACACTGGATTAAATTCAGATTTTGTCACTGACCAGATAGACATCACACAGAAAATCACTTTTATATTGATAGATAATGTAATTATACACTGAATGACCGATAAACAAGGTAGATAGACACACTCATAAAAAAGGATCACATAAGCCAATACATGACCCTTGACCAGCCTTGGCCCAGTACTCCCCAGTCAAGGTTCAAGGTTCAGTCCCATCTCAGCTGATTTCCCCAGACACTGCAACATGCGGTCGGAGCCCAAGCATCCTCTATTTCAGGATGATGTATGAGAGGTCCTGACTAGGCTGAACAATTCATATGTCCTACTGCAATTTTCAAATCGCAGGAGGCGCAAAATTTGTTAAAGGTGAAATGTGTGTCAAAATACCATTTTAAATTAAATATTGTCGTGCTGCAGAGATGTCCTGGCCTACACATCATATTCTACAGACTTAAGAAAACATCTTTGTTTGGTACAGATCCCTGCAAAAATCACACCATAATCATTTTAATACGTTTTTCAATGAAAATGAGAATAATGATGAAAAAATTATCATTCCCTCTAATATCGCAAGTCATATCGCAATTGCAATATCAGTCAAAATAATCGCAATTAGATATTTTTTCAAAATCGTTCAGCCCTAGTCCTGACACAGTGAAAAGCACTTAAACTTTTAACTCTCAGGGGTTGGAGGTCAAGTTTGGAACCCCAGAGAGCGCATGCTGAGTGCAAAGAGTGAGGATAAGGAGTGATATACATATCTCTTTTTGATGGTGAGACATGATGTGTTTAGGCTGAATGAATATGTGTATTCTACGATGAGACCAACCAATGTTATGAATCAGAAAGCCTGATTCAAGCCTGCCTTTCTTTTGTTTTAACTGATGGTTAATTAAAGGTAAACGGCTCATGGCCAGACTACGATGAAGAGAATTAGAAAGCCTCCCTAGGGTGTCAAAATAAAAGGTCTGCTAATAAATAGCTCATCAGCCAGCCTTCTTCCACTTCTAAACCAACTGATAACATACATGCTGATACTATTGATTATATCATACATGGGCCAGAAGACAAATATAGATCTAGGGATTAGAAATCAAAAGATGTAGCTGGGCAAAATGCGTTCTAAAGAGCACCGTTTATTAGACAGACACTTTCTTCTCTCCAAGGTATAGATGCATCCCCTCTGTGTCTGTCGTCATCTCCCTCTCATCTCAGCTCCTTCACATGTATTAACTCCTGACATCAGCTCTTGCTGCATCGCTTAATTAATCACCCCATCTGCATATCTCTTATCAGTTAGATGAGGCACTATCATTTGTTTAGAAGACTCCGGTATAGGATAATCTAGTGTGACCATGTGAATCACACACACACACACACACACAGTTTTTCATATCTGATGTTATGTGGAGATATGGTGAGAATAGAGACCTTAGGGCAAAGTAAACAGATTATACGCAGTTCTCTCCTCTTTCTGTTGCTGCTGTTGCATATGCCCCTGACACAATTGCAAAAAGTACAATATATAGTGTTTTGGAGTGTAAACCTTCAGGGAATAAAGACTTCATTATGTGACAGAATTATTCCTATTTAAGTTAGAAATTGATGTATTATATATTGACTTAGCCAACTCACAGAGGATGTTGAACCATACTGCACCCACCCTGTACTGAGCGTCAATAGTGCAGTAAATGAACCATGAAGAAATTCCTGCAGCACACTCTAATTTCAAGTGAACAAATCATTAACCTTGCTGGATCTTCTTTCCTCTTATCCCTTAAATATGGTACAGACATAAATACAGGGTCAATGATGGTGTGTGACTGAGAGAGGATGCTTGTGCTGCTGGTGCTAATACAGGTCTGTGTGCAAAAATGTTAAATTCTGATTTAGTAACCCGGTGCATAAGTAGTGTAGAAAACAAAACGCGGTGCAGACTTGCCATTTTATGCCGGACTAATTTTTTCTGTGCGCCAGTTGTAAAGCTCAAAAATAAAGGAGGAAGTTAATTAGTAACTAAATTATTCCCTCCATTTTATTTACTAAGCCAGAAAGCACTTATCTTGCATGAGCTTTAACACCCAGAGAAAAAAAAGAGAAAAAACTCATTATAATTATCTTTTTCTCAACAGAGAAAAGTACATGTTCCACACATAGATATTTCAGTAACTATGTTGCCCATTTTTCATTAACCAACAGTACAGCACAGCATCCTGATGGTGAATCCACATCTGCAAGTGATGCATTTGCATAGCATCACCATCACCCTGTCTATTCTGCCGCTTGTGGGCGTTTCCGTAGTGAACTATCCAGCAGCAAACAAGATTCGCTGTGCTTTCTTCAACTCATCAAGTTTGTTTATGCAACACGGAGTTTCACTCACAGAACTTGAATGGAACAGTCCTTCCACTGTTGTATATACTATGGTATTAATTTGGCTAGTACACCATAAAGAACTGTGCAGATGTCTCTGTTGCACGAGTGCTTAGCAAACTGCCAAAGCTCAGCTTTTCTCGCTAGCTCTTCTACTCAACATCTGCATATAATATATAATATAATATAAGCAAACTTAGCTGGTAAGCATCATCAAACAGGTAACTTTAACATAATCTATGGAAACTAGCCCAACGGTACACATAAACATGGCCGCCGGTCCGACCATCCTGGAACGTTGATTTGAATGGGAATGGCCATTCTATCCATCAAGTTCTGTGGTTTCACTTTTTATTTATTTTTTTGGGCCATTTTTGCCTTTATTTGAAAGTTGACAGTACAGATTGTCCGGCGAGACTGGGTGAGAGAGAGGGGGATGACATTCGTCAAAGGTCCCAGGCCGGTTTCGAACCCAGGCTGTTACATGGTTACATGGTATGCACCTTAGACCACTGAGTCACCAGGACGTCCCCAGTCTTTTTCATTTCTGCTGTAACGTAGCCTTTTAGCTGATTTTTATGCAACTGTTTACATTTATCCCAGCACACGATTGTTTATGGAAATGTCACTGTGAAATAATGTTCAGCCTTTGCTAATGTTAACATCTTTGGCTCAGTACCGCTGGGCTTGGTATTTTGACAGGACAGAAAGGACAGAACAGAGGACAGACAGGACAGAAGCTTCTAATTTTCTCCTCAACCATGATGATTCAGATACTATCCATCTAGCCTAGTTCCGCTGACTGGCTGTACTGCCTCTTTCCCCCAGATTTGATAAGCTGTGAATATCGTGCTCATTTGCATTTGCGAGCTCAGTTCGCATCTCGAGCCAACGTGCAGTGAGCAGCGACTGAACGCTTCGCACAGAAAATAAATGGAGGTTAATTGGTCGATTAGTGAATCGCTTGCAGGTGTGGCTTCACCGTTTGTCAGCCATGAATTAGAGTGTATTCACATGTGTGCCTAAAGTGTGTATGTATTGTATAGCCATATTTACTGTTCTGTATACAACACACTTTCATCTGTTACCTTGTATAAATGTATAAATGGCTTTTTCCCCACGGTGCAGCCAAGGGCATCAAGAGGCGTATTCAGGTCAGGCAGAGAGGTCAGACAGGTCAGTCAGTCAGTCATCAACACTTTGTGAGATGGCCTATTGAGGGCGTCTTTGGCTATGAGATGGCCTCTCGCCTATACGCTATATGCCACACTGACTCCCACACACTGAGCCCACTCTCTGCCATTAATTTCCAAACATCCACGTCTTCTGCTGCCCTACAAACTTCACCAGTAGGTAAGGTTGTTACCTTGTGGTATTTAAATAATATTTGTGAAAATGGTCTGTGTGCCAATGACAGACATGATGTGATGTGCACATATAGGTGCAGCGTTAGAGATCGATTTAGATCTTTTCTATACACTGACTAACTTTTGATTTTGTGGCAGCCGGGGTGGTGGATGAGCTTATGTATGGGAAATACTGCGGAATATGATGCTCAGCTAGCGGTGCTTCAATGCAATGAATTGAATTGAATTGAATTGAAGAGACGCTGTGGGTCTGTACAGGATCTGTGCTTGTTTGCATTAGAAGTGGTTCCCCTCTCCTTATAGTTCTAATATTTTGGCCCCTTGAGAACTCTTTACGTTAATGTACACACTAGGCCTCCAAAGCAGTAGAGCTGCAACTAACGATTATTTTGGTAATCGATTAAACTGTGGACTATTTTTTTGATTAATCGATTAATCTAATGATTATTTTCTTAGTAACATTAGTCATAACAAAATAAAAACTTAACTTAATTAAGCAGCTAAAAATTCAAAGCTTTTTTGAGCTCTCAACTCTTGAGCAGGAGGAGCAGGTGGAGGAAACTTTCTGTCAAGACTTCAGCTAACTGACGAGAAAATCATCTTTACACCTGTTAGTAGGAAGACAGGAAGAAAAAAAATAGTATACTTCATTGCATTAAGTTTGTAAAGTATCACAACTGTATGTTAGAACATTATTGCTTTAGGTGTTTAGAATACAGAAATGTATTGATGAACTTTATTCAGTAATTTCATGCCTGCAAAAGCCACAGAGTCGTAGTAGAGGTGAGAGACCACATGAATTTACTACTTTAACTGTGGGCTTGTTCTTTAACATTGTGTAACTGTTATTTGAGTGCCTTTCTTTAATTCAAAATTATAAAAGACTCTTCACATAGATATTGAGTGGCAATATGGCAGACTGGATTTATGGCTGAGTTTTATGAAAAAGTTTTGTGTGGAGATGAGAGCTGTCAGTGTATCCTATAAGGTCAGTAGTTACCTAACCATAACCAGCCAGAGCTTCAGCACATACGGTCTGTAGTCAAGTTACTGACAGCCAGGTAGCTAAACAATGCTAGCCTACTCACCAACTACTATCAGTTTCAGAAGTGGCTCCGGCCGGGATACTTTCGTTATATATGTTGGTGTGGTGCTGTGGTGGTTTACTGAGGTTTTACTTTACTTTATTATTGGCTTTATTGCTGAAAATTCGCCGGACTTTGTTTTGAAACTCGCGGTAAATGTTGGTTTTCAGACATCTTCCATTAGGGAAACGTCTTCTTTGCCTGTCTACTGCATGTCGACCAGCTGGAGATTTTAAGCACTGCTGCCACCTAGCGCTGCCTTTGCGCATTGCATCATTGACTGTAGCCCTGATACAGCCTGAAAATGTAAAGGTATGCGACGCATCGGTGATAAAAATCCACATTGACGAATTTGCGTAATGGATTTCGTCAATTACGTCGACTAATCGTTTCAGCTCTACAATGCATAGGCTACAGCTACTATATACTATATTAACATTTGCACATTTATACAACTGTTATTAGACATTTTCATACGTGCTCTTGGACATAATGTTTATTTATTCAATAATGGTGCTGAATTGATCGTGGAGAATACAAAATAAATTAATGTTAAGCTCCAATGATATTTGCATTGTTGTATGGAATGTGGAGCCAAAAACTGGGAAAATAAAAAGCTATGCCTGTAAACTGCTGTCTGGAACATTTAGAGTGATAGTGTTCAGTTGTGTCTGTGTATGTTTTAGTTAAAAAAAAAAGAAAAGAAAAAAAGTGTTCAGACTTGAGGTTTCAGTACCTGTGTTCTTGATGTGGACACAGCAGCTGTGTGGGTAGCAGGTGACAGATATAATTGAATTCCTATATCTCCCTGCTGTCGATTCTAATATCTCCAATCTGGTGCGGCAGAGAGAGATGGAGTTATGGAAGTAGTGAGAGAAAGAGAGACTATCTATTTTTCCATTTACCCCAAACTTTTCTTTCCTTTGGCAAGCTCCATCCTCTCAAGATCGAGATCAAGACTTAAACTCACTGATCCCTTAAGCGGAACAAAACCCTTTCACCGTTTCACCCTTTAGTTTCTGAATTATGTGCACTAAGGCCATGCCTGATGCATCTATTTGTCTAGATTGGAGCATTTGTTACAGTATGAGATCCATGAACACAAGTCGAGCCACTTTCCAAACTAATTGACTATCTGAAAACCTAAATCGATCTGGTGGAACATTTGTGTGCAGGATATAAATGGGTTGTTTTTTTTCTGTTTGTTTTTTTTACATAAACGTCCATCACATTGTATAAGCCAACGTCACCAGATTGATTCAGTGCTTATATTGTATTAGGGCTCCAAATGTATCTGTGTCTCAGGGTCATACCAAGTGATTTCCAATAGGCAGGTGATTGCCAGACCAATCATCTGGGGTGGGTCGGTGGGTGTGTGTGTGTGTGCAGAATGTGAATGGGTGACTGGACAGCTGCGACTTCACGTTTCGGTGGTATCCTGAAGAGCGCAGCAGGTCTTTAAACGCACCGCAGTCTCTATTGACGCTGGAGCCGTGGAGAGCAAAGAGCGCGCAAAGACAACTTCCACAATCAAGACATTTTCAACCGCGCTTTTTCCATTTGGCATGATCCTGCTCCTTTTTTAGGACGGATTTCTTTCCATTGCATCTGAAGTAACAGGACACTAAAGCTATTTTTAACGGCCAACTCCCCCAAACAGGCTGCAGAAGATGGACCCTCTCTTCAACACCACAGACTCCCATGCCTCTAACGGGACAAACGGTTCCACCAACTGCACTGACGACTTCAACCAGTTCGTCCAGCCAGTGTGGCAGATCACACTGTGGGCGATTGCCTATTGCAGCATCGTTGCAGTGTCCGTGGTCGGTAACGTCGTGGTCATCTGGATTATTCTGGCGCACAAGCGCATGAGGACCGTCACCAATTACTTTCTGGTAAATGCAAATTTCCTCTATGGAAAAGAGAGAAAGGGGATAAGAGATAGAGGAGTGGGAGTTTGTAAATTAATAATTGTAGCTTGCATCTGCACATATATCCACTATTACTATTATTATTATTATGGGTTATCTGATTACTTTCAGTTACTTCTGGATGAGCTTGTCTTGCCTCTGAAATTCACAGAATTTAACTGACAATTTATTCAATTTTACAGACTGCAGTTTAAAAGTGTAGTTCCAACATTTGGACATTTGGACACCTAATCTTACCAAATGACATTAAAACTAATTTTGTTAATTTTTAATGTTAGCAGGTAACACAAGAGGGTGGGTGACTAAATGAGAAGACTTTTATATAATCTTTCCTCTATCTTTTATTGAATAATGAGCTTCAGGTAATGTTTTTCCCTCCGAAGATGGATATAGCGTTTTGGAATGAAAACATATAATTTAAAGTGTTTATAGGCTATCATCTGGAAAAATCTAGTCTATGAATCATATAGGCCTAGTCTATCAAGACATGTAAAATGCCCTTTCCCATTCAAAAATATTGCTGATCTATGTACAATTCAAGGTTCAAGGGTCAGCTTTATTGGTCCCAGATGGGCAACTGGTTTTGCAGCATAGCTCAATTAAGACAAAAATAGACATCAAAATACAAAAATACTAAACCACTAAAATGCTTTGCAATGACCCAGTGATACAACCAAGTTTAAGAAGCATCAACAACACCACTAAAATACACAAAATAAATACTAAAAATAAATATCATCAGCCATCAGACAGCATTACTGTCACCATTGTCAACCCATCATCTCTTCACCCCTAAAGCTGGATTCCCATGATCTTGCTGCTCATGTTGACTATTTTGGCAAGAGAATCTTTTGATTTGACGGCAAGATGACCAAACCAGCAGATAACTTTATAATGTTATAACCCAAAAACATTATAAGACACAATGTAAAACAAGGTCATCAAAGTCCTGTCCACCTAAATCCAGTTTTCTGTGGCACAAAAGCCACTGCTGCCCGTTTCTTTTTACAGATTAGATATTTATTGCTTTCAAAATTCAATTTATTATCTATCATACTTGTAGTTACCCACAATCTCCACGGCCTGCACCTTGGATGATGGCTCTTTGAGGGGCAGGTGGATGACATCTGAAATCAATAGGACCGTGACACATTCCATTCACGTATAGAAGACTGACAATGACCAAATCATAAGCAGACTAAAATGAGATGTTTATCATGCTGGCTGTAGCAGTCATCAGTATACAAAATGTAAAGGAGTGGAGAGAGACCAGACGCCTGAGGGGAGCCAGTAGCTGAAGACAGCTCACCTGGCAGGTGCCCATTAACCCTCTGGGTGCTGTTGGTGAGGAAGACAAGGATCCAGCCAAGTACACATGAATTTACATAGCTTGTTAACCAGCAGATGGGGCTGAATTGTGTTGAAGGCGGATGAAAGATCAACAAACAATAGTCTGGCATGGTGTTTACTTGTGTCTGGCAAAATATTGGCAAAAATGTTCTTCAAAGACTCCATCCAAAGTATCTAAAAAATGCATCTGAATATCAATATAAAGAGTGAGATGTGAATGAAATATGATAATTTGAAGAACACTGATGACATCTCAAAACATGGCATCTCTGAAATGTATATTACATTCAACAAGTAACACAAATATATAGTTTCACTGCAAAACCACAGAGCTGTTTTCATATGAGCTGCATGAGAAGTTGATCAAAGGGATGCGAGATACAATTAATTTGTTCCGCTTCTTAATCCCCTTTTCCCCTTTTCTTGTTTCTGTCATATGATAAGTGCCAGATTCATTATTTCCCCCTCCATAATAAATTCATTTATTCAGCTGAGATTGACAGATTGACTACAGTGGAATATTTGTGAGAAACATACATCAGTGTAGGTTTATCTTTGATAAAGTCAGGGGGAGAGTATTTTATTTACCCCTTCTAAAAATGTACACACATGAATTTACTACCTCACAATATATGACCTATGAAATAAAAAAAAAACAGTATTAATGCATTAAGTATATCAAGTAAAAATGTTAGGGTAGGCCTTTTTCCCTTCTTGCTTTTATGTCAGGATGAGTAAAAAAAAAATGACAGACTGATCCTCATTATCAAAGGACAGTATTCCTGTTATTGTGTGACTTCATTTCAGCTATGAGATCGCATAATATTTCAGTTATGAAATCAAAGAAAACAGCACTACAGGGAGGGGGCAGCCTTGACCAGAGAGAGACCAGTTCATCCTGTCACCGCTGCATTGTATTCCAGGTGAACCTGGCCTTTGCCGAGGCCTCCATGTCAGCGTTCAACACAGCCATCAACTTCGCCTACGCTGTGCATAACGAGTGGTACTTTGGTCTGGTCTACTGCCGCTTCCACAACTTCTTCCCCATTGCAGCCGTATTTGCCAGCATCTACTCCATGACTGCCATTGCGCTGGACAGGTGAGCAGTGTGTGTGTGTGTGTGTGTGTGTGTGTGTGTGTGTGTGTGTGTGTGTGTCTATATGCATATATCTCAAATCCCACACTGCCCAGAAATCTTCACAGCTGACTTCAGCCCAGTACTGGATTATTCTCAAAATGAGAGTGCAGATAACAATAGCACCTTTAGGCTATTTGCACTATAGGAGATCCCTTATACTGCTGGTGCAATATAGTGGAGCCTTTATTTAATATGGAGCGTTTTTTATAGGTCTCACTTGCATGGTTCGATGTGCAAGGTGTGTTATGAGCAAGAAAAAAAAAATCACTTAAACTGAAATTGTATATTCAGAGCCCAGAAGTATTGAGAGACCATAAGACATCACCATAGTGCTTTTGCCAACAGGACTGTGCCACAGGATGTTTTTGGCTACTAACTTATCCTACAGATGCTAGAGCAGAGGTGACAGCTCTATGTTTTGATGAGGCTTTCTGATGATTATGTAATGTAAAGACTACATTATCATAATCATAATTTAAAATAAAAAGACAATGAGTGGCGATCAAATTAATACATTCCTTTGGAGGGGGGCAGGGGGAGAGGAGGGAGGGCACTTTTGCCTTTATTGATAGCTGACAGTGAAGAGACAGGAATGATTGGGAGAGAGAGAGGGGATGCAGTTCGAGTTCAAAAGAGGTAGAAGGGGAGAGAAAGAGAGAAAGAGGGAAAGAGGGGGAGAGAGTGGGGGCCCGGGACAAGGAGATGTGAACAGGTGAAAACACTCTCCTATATCAACACGTCTCCTGCGTGTGATATTCACGCCGGTGCACACACACACACACACACACACACACAATCAGCCTCCAAATGCACTCCAACACCGATTTCTAACTGCCATGTTAAAGTTAGAGGCTGAACACACTAACTGTGAATTAAATGAATAGACATTTTCCCAGCTGTGTCCCTGACATTCCCTGTGTATGTGTGTGTGTGTGTGTGTGTGTGCCAGGTACATGGCCATTATCCATCCCCTGCAGCAAAGGCTTTCTTCAACAGAGACTCGCGCGGTGATCGGTGTGATCTGGCTGCTGGCTCTGCTGCTGGCCTTCCCCCAGTACTACTACTCCTCCACCGCTCTGCTGCCGGGCCGCTCCGTCTGCTACATCGACTGGCCCGAGTACACCTCCGTCGACTTCAAGAAGATGTGAGTACGGTACCTGAGAAGAAAGAAACAAGAACACAAGGGTTCTGTTCACCAGAATACCCAGAAAAGCCAGAAAACAGCCTGAAAACTGACATTTAACATGAACATAATTTTGCCAAATAGCATTTTTATTGATAGAAGAGAACATAGTGGAGGGATACCATTTAGGAGAGATAGTTCCTGTTTGGGAGACCGGATCTACTTTTATTTTTAATTACTAATTTTAGAGTAAACCAAGAATAGAAATGCAAAATGATGACTTCACTGGACTCTCAGCTATGTTCCCATGACAATATATTTTTTTTTACATTACTCTCTACTTAATTTGTTGTGTAAGGAGAACAGGCATGGTTGCCTGGTTATTAGTATTAGTGTGAGGTTTTGACATGAGAATTTGACCATTTTCCCTTTTGGCCGGGCTTGTCATTTCTTAGTTCATCTCTAATCCCTATTTGATCCCTGTTAGAGATCTGATTATAAAAAATGTATGCTATGTATGCTATGAGTCCACATTTGGCTTGGAAATATTCATTAGGCATCTCATGTGGCTGTATTTACTGAATCCTTGATAACTCTAGAGGGGGAAAAACTGTCAATTTTCTCCAGAGGTTTTCATGTTGAGGTCCTTGCTTTTCAAAAATGACACTTTTGAGCATTACTTTGCCACACTATGAATAATTATGATCATAACACGAGTATGCCCACTTTCAAATCAGGCCATGGAGATCCAATGCATATGTGAGCAAAATCCAGTTCTGTATGTCAAGACATCTCAGATAATATGCCCTGGGATAATCAGATTACAAGAACTCTCATTCTTTAATGTTTTATCTCAAAAGGTAATAGAAGAAAAGGGTCGAGACATGTAAATGGGAGGTTTTAAACAGGAACATAGACCTACCAGATTGCTCAAGATTGCTCAGTCAGTGTTCCTACTCATTTACAAGACTTGTGTGAACTATTTGCTAAATACTAAAAAGCATACTTCAAGCATTGCTGGATTGTTTAGACCTACAACTCTTTTTAGAAATGCTTTGATAATTGGCAAGCTCTGGACAAAGTTGCCATATATTCTTGAGTTTGGAATGATAAAGCTCTATCTGACTTTGATACTTAAAGATTTGAGCATCAAAGATTGACCTCACTCACCACGAGGACAGCCTAGTCGTAAGTGAGGTCTTCCCCCAGGTTGGAAAAACTGAGAGCATCTAGCTAAAATTGCTCCTAACTCTTGCTCATCAAGTGATGGGCTTTATCCCTTATGTCTGAATTGATTCCAGCAGGAAATATGCATATCTCTCTGGGTAAAAAAAAAAGAAAAAGGGCATCTGATAAGTTCACTTCCAAGATTAATGCTTTATTATCTTGCCTCTCTGCTTCCTTAACACACCTTCTCAACCTCTGCAAATTGATTTCATGCATCTTTAAGCGAGTAATCCTGATCCTCGAGGCTGGGCTCCTTGCAGCGGCACAGATGAAGAATCACCAGTGTCGGTGTGTGTGTGTGTGTGTGTGTGTGTGTGTGTGTGTGTGTGCGCTTGTTTGAGCATACACCAAAAATACTGCTGATTCAAACTGTTGGGTTGTGTGTGTTAGGTCGTTCTGTTGGGTTATAATGTACTGCTGCCAGATTGTTTCATTTCCCTTGAAATCATTTCTGCTGGGCTGTTTTATGGTTGAACCCAATGCAGACAGGAGAGACCCAGCAAGACCACACTAGCCAATGTTATGAACTATTCACCAACAGTTCTGCAACCGGAGCTCAATCATATAAATGAGCCTGCCAGTGGCCCTCTGGAAGATCAATAATTAATGCCAGTAATTCCAGTGCAAAACATTGATATTTTCCCTTTCTCCTTCCTCCTTTCCTTCCCTCCTCTCGCCATGTCTCACTTTTTAACCTCCACCCCACGCCCCATGCTCGCTGCAGATACTACGTTTGCGTGGCGCTGCTGATCTACTTCCTGCCCCTTTGCATCATGGGATGCGCGTACATGGCGGTGGGCGTCACCCTCTGGGCGAGCCAGATCCCTGGAGACTCCTCTGACCATTACAGAGAGCAGCTTATTGCTAAACGCAAGGTGACGTGTGCATGCTCTCACACACGAACGCACACACACACACCACTACCAATTTTGTCTTCCCCCCCATAGGCTACTAAGTATAGTAATGCACTATCACAAAACACTATCATTTAATTTAATGGCTTTTTAATCCCCGCATGAAAAACGAAAACAAAATGTGATTATAGGCTAAAACCACCGTGCCTCCTCCTCTCCCTTCCCCTCCCTGTGTTTCCCTGTGCCAGGTGGTGAAGATGATGATTGTGGTGGTGTGTACGTTCGCTGTGTGCTGGCTGCCCTACCACGTCTACTTCTTGCTGCACCAGTTCTTCCCCGACTCGTTCGAGCAGCGCTACATCCAGCAGGTCTACCTGGCCGTCATGTGGCTGGCCATGAGCTCCACCATGTACAACCCCATCATCTACTGCTGCCTCAACAGCAGGTAGGGGGGTATTTGGCTGTAATAAGTCTATACCTTCATGTTTATCTGTTTCTCCCTCATCTGTGTATCTACTCATGTGTAATCTGTTTTTTGTGTCTGTGATCCCGTCGGCCTTTAATCCATCCTCCTCTGACACATCCGTCCTCCTCTCTCTGCAGATTCAGAGCCGGGTTCCAGCAGGTGTTCTGCTGCTGCGCTTGTGCTCCCGCCGGCCCGAGCGAGGGACTAGAGCTCAAGTCACCCCGCTACCTCCAAACCCAGGTGTGTGTCCGTATGTGTGTGAGAGAGAGTATATGTCTTCTCTTGTCTCTTATGAGTTTAACCTCCCTTTCATCTGTCCCAGGCGAGTATGTACCGAGCCAGTCGGGTGGAGACCAGCGTCTCCACCGTCGTCCATCCCGCAGGGGCGGAGCAGGACAGGGCAAAGCTACCCGCCGGCCCCCCTCTCAGCCCGCCTCCCTCGGACCTCGCGTCCAATGGCTCAGTAGCGAAGACGATCACCAAGAGCCCTGAGAGTCACTCATGCTAGAGCATCAAGACTGATGTGATTGTAAAACACACACAGCACTGGCTGAAAAGCTGGCATTGGCCCGCTCTGACTGTACTACAGAGGCAATGCATGCACAACCTTGCGGAGATGGATAACTATCTAGACTGTATTGGTCTATACAGTGCATTATTCAGCCGTGTTATTTTGTTTTAACAAGTGCATTAATATCCAGTGAATGCCTATAGTGCTCTGATTTGGCCAAACAATGCAGGGTGCACTTCAGTGGAGAGGACACGCCAGGCCTTGGCTTGACCATAACAGGCCAGACGGAAGCAAACCCAGCAGTAGAGACCTCATACTGGTTCTCCTCATCATTCAGCAGAACATATGCGCCGCGCCACCACTTGACCCCCAGCATTCCCGAGCCGGTTTTGGAAAACTTGACCCACCCTTGCCTCCCTTGGCAACGGTGCCACTTCATGTTAAGGTTGCGTCGGTGTGTTTGTGTTGCGCGGACATGGGGATGGGGGGGGGGAGGGGGGCAGGTTGCAGTGTGTGTGTGCATGTGTTGAGCTAGCACCTGTTGCACAGGATTAGACCCTTGTTTTGACAATGTGTAGAGCAGGGTTCAGTCTGCCGGGGCCAGGTCACAGGCCAACTAAATATAGAGGAGGGGACAGGGAGGGAGAGAGAAACCGGGAGTCAAATATAGAGGGATTGATAAAGCGGCGGAGGAGAGAAGCGGATGAGACAACAGTGGAGGGAAGCTTTGCCCCTGCCGGCTCCCCTTCTTGGGTGCTGGGGCTGCTCGATGCATCTCTCCATACAAGCTGGGGATGGAAGGAGGGTGTGTGTCATTGGCCAGGAGAGATGCTATTTCAGACCCGCAGACAACAGCTGCACGGAACTAGGCAAAGAATGTCCACATACAGGAAGTGTACTTTGCAAGTTTACTGGTTTATCTGTTTAGCTGCTCTATTTCCCCACTGTGTGAGTGCATGTGAAGTATAGAGAGTGTGTGTGGACCAAATATTACATTGTCGCATGGTGACGCACCGGAAGGACGTCTTGTCACTCAGCAGTTCTGTATATTTTCAGGAACTATTCTAGAAATGACTCAACTGTTACTGTGATGCATCAGCTTACGTCTGAACTGCACAGCATGTGTAACATTTGCGTATCCAAACTTATTTTTTAGCAATTGTAGCGTATCTAGGCATATGTAGGTCATATTGGTTTATGTATGCTTACTGACATGGTGATAAATGACTGCCACCAGCAGCACTTACTCCTGGTACAAAGGGAATGTGGTACACCTAAACACACACACACACACACACACACACATACACACAGAAAAATGACATTCTGGTCACTTGTGAGGGGAATTGGACTGGATAAGATAGGAAATACATATCACACACACACACACACACATACACACTCGAGCATCCCTTGTTTATGCTAATGAGGACTGTAACCCCAAGGATGACAGTTTAACATGCATGTCCAGACATTATCAACAATATGTTTGAGAAACAATGAATGTAAATTACCTCCAGTCGTCATGCCAGTTTCAAACTATTATCTATTTAAATGTCAGTGTTTACATACAAAAACAATACTGTTAGTGTTGCTGTTGTTGATGACTTCTTATATGTATCGCATAGTAAGATGTTGCTTTATTTAATACGTCAAAATGGTCTGTATGATAGTTTTACTGTCCTCAGATGATAATTTTTTGTGTTATCATTGAATTGTATTTCAGTACTGTAAGCAGGAATGAACTGCCAAATGAAACACCTAATAAATGTAGATCAGCAAAGGCTATTGTTTCTGTTTACTCCCACTCAGACTGCGTGAAAAAAGGTAGATGATTGACAGAAACACCACAGTAATGAGGCTGAGCAACAAAGATTGAGACAAAATAAAAAAATTAATGGAAAAAAAACAAGATTGTGCAGATTACATCATGGTCTCTGCCATGTAGAGGGGCAATGGAAGGTGTTTAACAAGCCCAGTGGTCCAGTCTGTTACCTCCTCACAGGTCTTATGGGGCTTGTAGAAGTCCTCATACCGACAAGCCCAGTTTAGTTTGGACTTATACTTTATAGCAGTGGTTCTCAACGTGGGGTCCGGGGACCACCAGGGGTCCTTGGGGGGGTTCCAGGGGGTCCCCCAGCAAATTGATGAATCGTTAAACTTCACCATTATTTCATTTACAAGAAGTTAACACAATTAGAGAATGTAGAAGAATGACTGTTTTGATCATATTTTCTCTGTTATCTCTCTACCTACAATACAGACAGTCATGGAATTCTGGACAAAATCATATCTGACAATAAAAATATTTTCAGATTTGGGTCCGAGAGACAAAATCTCATTAAATGGGGGTCAGTGGCTCTAATGTGGACTAAATTAGGGGTCCTTGATATGAAAAAGGTTAAGAATCACTGCTTTATAGCAAAGGGTTCAACTTCGGACTTTGGTTGAACTTTGGCATGACAGCTGGTGTCAGATATCAGCAGAACTGTTTGTGTTTTCATTTCATTTTTCCCCATGAATGATCTCCTGAGCCCAGACAAACTGCCAGGCTGATCCACTGTCATCTACACAAAACGCACCAGCAATTCAATCCAATCTGTTGACTCTGATGCACAAGGGTCGTTTCTGTGGTTCATTTAACAAGGTAGCGCCCTGGACCGCTAACGGATTGAGCAATACATATTATTTATTTGTGTCACAACAGACAAAGAATGGAATGAAGCCGCTGTCCAACAGGCTGCCCAAGCCATCTGGGTCTTTGAATTAAGCCAGCCAGCCAACACACACACACACACACACACACACACACACACACACACACACACCCCACAATGACCTGGCTCCTGACTGATTAGGAACAAGCTAAAGCTGATAGTTTCCTTTCAATCCTGTTGCTATTTATCAAAGGCCCCACCAGCCTTTTTGTCTGTAGTTGGAACATGACACCTCTCCTCTCCTGACAGCCTCGTTTCTGACTGTACTGCTGCCAGTGACAGGGAGGAGGGTAGAGGGAGGGGTGGAGACATGGGACAGGGAGACATGGAGAGGGTGAATGTCTTCATGGAGAAAATGAAGCAAGCAAGAACGGTACTCTGACAAAATGGAGGAAAGGAGTCAGAAAAATGGGTGAAATGGGTGAAAAAGAGGTAAAGGCCACTATATATTGCTAGAGTCAGCTTCATTTATTTTTCACAAGCACAGTTAAGTAAGTAATTTTTTGGTCTTGGGGTCTTATTTATAACTCAATTCCTTTAATAATTCATTTTATTCCCTGTATTTTGTCCCATGAATGATCAAACCTGTATGTGTGCACAACATAAAAAGCAAGCCCACTACAAAATTATAGATATTGCCCTAATGCCATTTGGCTTGAATTATGATATTGTGCACATAAAAGATGATGATGCATCAATATAGTTTGTGTATGCAAACATTTCTGTTCTGGGTTGTTTATCATGGGACTAAAGGGGAACACAGCAACATTGTTTTCTTTGTCTTTAACAAGAGATTTTATGTATGCCAGTTTATCAAGTTTATCCTCTTCCACCTCATCCTCATCCTCCACCTATCCCATATCCATTACCAAACACCTCCTCACTCTGTGCCACAAAAGCACATGTGTATTCACTTCTAGCCCCACCTAGCTTTCAAATTCCAAACTGCAGTGACTAACAGGACAGGCACATTTGAATACTGACACACACACACAAATACACCACACGGTAAACCTGTTAGAAATGAGGGGAAATAAATATGAAAGATGAAGCTCAGGTAATGGGACATATCAGAGTGGAATCAGAACGTCTATTATTACACACACTTGTATTTTTAGATTGTCATTAAACCAAAACATCTGTGTGGAACCCAGACATTACTGTCTCCCTCTGGAGGAGTGGAGGGCTTAATTCAACAAAACATTCCCACTTGACCCCAGTGACGTACCTGCTGCTATCACACAACACCAACATTAGGCTAACACTGATCACTTGAGAAGCTATAAGCTGAAGGGGCTTGTAACCAGCCTGAAGGACATTTGACCCGCAGTATTTCCACTATATGTAGGCGATTCAAACCTGGTGAACATGCCTTTTCTCTTTTTAAGAACTTAAGCATTTACAGCCATATGAATGTTCTCTACAATCTGTGCAGAAAAAACATCTGTAGCCCCTGCAGATAAAAGGTTTGGCATCTCTCACAAACCTGTGAGAGATGCCAAACCGCACTGAGAAGCAGCTGTTAGGGCTAACTAACTTGTAAATTCAGTTTTAAACCTGGGCCAACATCTATTTCTCTTGTCTAATTTACACACTGTTAAATGTGTGATTACTTCCGGTCTGATTATGGGTCATATTTTTGAACTTGTGGAAGAAGATGAAAATTTCAATTACTGAAGGCCAATGATAGATATTTTGTATAAACTGAGAGACAATCTAGAAAGACTAATACTGGTTAAGTGCTTTCTTATCTTGTATGGAAACATAGTTTTTCTTAGTTTCTGCAAGGAAAATGGAAATGCAAAGTATCTTGTAGTAACAAAGAAACAGCTTAGATAGGGTCCTATTATTTCAAAGTTGTTCAATTTCATATTGCATTTCATTTTATTCCTGTAGTTTTTAGATTGGATTACATATTAATCTCAGTGAAAGCTCAGAATTGCAAGTATATTGCATTTTCTCAGTATATGGGTATATACACGCACTGCACGAAACTCCCCAGAAATTAGTTTTTAATAGAATTAGTTTTTAATTTCACAACCAACATCACTTCAGCCATTACCAGCATACAGCATGGAATTATTTGAACAAGCTGAAAGTCGTGGTGTGTGTATCTTTACTATCCTCTATTCACACTCTGACTGTTTCTGTCCCTCATTAACTTGTGGGAAAATTCATGCTATATAGGCTATTATTTACACCAACATCTGCTGACATTAGTCATGACTACAAGATGACATGTACAGTATAAACCGGGAGGCTGCCAGAATGATTTTAATGGTTCTAAATGTCACAAAAATCACAACTGTACTAATAACTGGGGTTGTAACCATTGGAAACACACCCTTACTGTTGTCATTCAGCAACACTGTCTGCTCATCAATGTCCCTTGAGCAACGTTTACAGTGATAATCCTCCCGCTAGAAAAGGACACAAAATAAATCCTCTATCACTCTGTCTGACCTCTGGAGAAAGGGCCTTCCTCTACAGCCCATGGCAGATGAATCCTTATGTTCCCAGCCTACTGAGGACAAAGTAACAATGAATTCAAAGAAAAACTGAACTGAAAAACTTTCACTGTTACTATTGATTGCAGAAGCTAGAACAACAAGTGATTAGCTGTTCAAACTGAAATAAGAGCTTTGAAGAAACACATTTCAGGACATAGTGACGATTCCAAGAAAACGCCTCTGGAAGGAACAAAAGTCAGGGATTAATGTCTTGGACAGTATGTTCAAAAGAATTATGATTTATGTGTTGCCATGTTGTCCCAGTTGTGGAGGAGGCGAGAGAAGCCACTCCACTCAAATCTTTTCGGTGGAGGATGCACCGGTGTTTCCTCCCCAGGAAGCCTTTGCAAAGTTACGGTGGGGGTGCAGGGTTGGGGGGGGGGTGGGGGGGGGTGGAGGGTCTCAGGGGATAGGGTGGGGGGTGGGGGGGGTAAAGAGAAGGCTTCCTCAGAATCCCCATGTAAAAATCAATAAAAATAAAACACCTCATAGCTGTTTTAAAATCACTATAAAACAAAGCCTTGCTTGACTTTGTCTTAAAAACCAGACCGGGGACGTGCATATGACATATATGACATAATCTTTTCGCCAACTTGACATGACATATTTTTACCAGACTTTGACTTACAACCCTGTTGGGTTTCTAAAGGAAGAACTGAAAGACATTATGACTAAAGATAAAGGCTGTATTACAGATAAAGAGTTCAAATTCCTCTTCATTAAAATCCAAGCATTACTTCATTCTATAAGCTTCCCAATGTGCATAAGAGTCTGAAAACGGCAGGCAGACCAGTTGGAAGTGGAAATGACATTTGGATTACTTTGTTAGGCCATTTTGGTTTTTCTCCCTGTCTATATTCAAGATACTACAGATGATTTAAACAAAATAATGTGGGTGTCAACCAGTAGCATTACATAAAAACATGAAGATAATAAATATAAAGGCATACATAAAAGTCACTATATTATCATCCATTGGACACAAAACAGGCTATACCTTATCCTCAGACCAAGACTACTGCCCTCACTATTCTGTATCGTATCTGATAAATCCATAAATATACTGTATATAAAGGGGATACATTCATCCATAAATATATACAAGCATTCACAATCATTACCCTCCATTGGTGGCATTTGGGCATATGAATGATATGTGATAAGTAATGATGTGTGAAACTGGCAGCCATGGATCATTTCCTCAGAACTCACTGAAATGCCTTGTTCACATTTTACACTGTGTCTGACTGAATGGATCAACAAAGTGCCATGGCATGCTGCTACAGTCCACCCTATGCTGGAGGTCAGTAGGAGAAGTGTGTGTTGGAGCCATGCAAAAACAAGCCTTTAGGTCATATAGACTGTGGGGAGTGCTTCTCCTAATACTTGAACATCAATCCTCACATTAAACTGTTGTTGGATTTGGACATGAGCAACGACAGAGAAGGTTTTATCCCACCTCTCTTTTTAGAAAGCCTGCTGTTAATCCTGTATGTAGATCGGTTCCAGTCATACCAAGTCAAAGAAGCAGCTCAGAGAGACCTATGGTGAGTTCCAAACGATCCAGAAAAGTGTCTTCAATCTGAAAGCAGTCAAGGTGGACAACCTTCTGAACAGAGGCTATAACAGGAAGGCGATAAAGCAAGCATGCCCAAAGGCTGTTCAACTTGATAGAGATAATGAGTTGTTGCCATCCAGTGCTTATCACCAGAATCTATTGTAAAAGGACTGAGTCACCCTGGACTATGTGAAATCCCCTCTGAGCCACCAGGTACCTGTAATGATGCCCTATATGATAAAGCTAATGCTAGTGATTCTCATAAGACTTGGCTGGATCACACGCCTAAAGGCTCATTCCACTGCACTCACAATTTTTTCACTACCTCACCCATCCATTCTCACTTTGTACCATTTTCATATTTCAACAGCCAGTTTTTGTCTGTCTGGTCACGGCTGGAACGTGAATCCTGCCACAAAAATCGGCGTTATCTCCCAGACCAATAATGAAGATCAGGCATTCATCGGTAAAAGTTTAACCAAAGGCACATTTATTAACTCCAAGTTTCCATAATACAGTCTCAAGGGCAATCAAGGGCATCATTAACATCCATTTCATGAAATACATTCAGACCCTTACAAAAGACAGTAGTATACAAGTAGGAGTGTTAGGAGCTAATGTAATGCTTCACTTGACTGATAGAGGACTGTTTCATAGCTCTACACTATCAACAAATCCAGTTTCAAATAGACTCCTATCAACTCAATAATCCTTAGTGCACATTTTTATATAACCGTAGTATTAATTTATATTGTACAATGTACAATTAATGCTTGAAGTACGAGGACCTGGAGGTTAGTTAGGATAGAAGGCAAGACAATGCTTCCCCTTAATGAAGGCACATGGGTAGTAATATACACCTAGCAGTCATTGTACAGAGATGAGGCATTTCTGCCTCTGGGTTCCCTTGCTTTTGATATAGAAACATTTGTTTAAAAATCACAGTAAAAATAGCCACCTTAGTAATTGTCTAGTTTTTTTGCTCTAGTGTTTATGCGATAAAACAAACAATAACATGGTTTCGGATCAACATGGATGACCGTATAACACTGTTCTCTGCACTGCAGCACAGCTGGCTTTCTTTTCACTGTGTAGGCTAGACATAATTCATTTCCTTGCTAGAGAGTCGCTGTCTTGGAAGAATTATAACATATAGATATATAGACATAGAGAGCCAGACTAGGCTACAGCAGAAGTGGAAACAACACATGGAGAAAAATGAGCACGCGCCCACAGTTCTCACTGTTACATGTAACTTGAGAGGTACAAAGAGTGGTTTTCTTTGACAGAGCATATCACTGGCTCTTCGTGGAGACCAGCAGTCTCAACCCCGGACAGCCTCGGCACAAATCTATTTAACAAATCACAGCGTTCAGCGAGGTGAACACTAGGTGTCGGCTGCGGGTTTCATAAACTATACACAGTACAGTAAAAAACGGCAAACATGACTTGGGCTTCGCAAGTCTCGTTAAAAATATTTTATACAGAGCACCATGTGACAAGGTGTTGAGATGAAGATACTTCAGTGGTATAAGCTGCTGATGAAGTCCTTTTGTAAGGAGCCGTTACACCAGTGGATGTGTATGTGTGTGTGTGTGTGTGTGTGTGTGTGTGTGTGTGTGTGTGTGTGTGTGTGTGTGTCAGTCCGTGTTGTCTTGTAGCAGAGGTGTTGTCTCATCTGGTGAAGTGCTCACATTGCCGTCTGATGTGGAACCGCCCTCACATCTGTTTATCTACAGCAGGACCAGAGGAAAAGACAGCATTAGACCATATTCACAATATGAAGAACATTTTGGAGTATGGTTAAAAATATTCAGCATCAAGGCAGCATTGAGGCTCATCACTGCAGTTGAGTGATGTATAAAATCCATTTAATATTGTCTGTACACCCCATAATCCCTAAATCTAACAGAATCATACATGAAGCACACAATACCCTCCAGCATCCACCTTCACATGTAGAAAATAAACAAATATCATATAATATATACAGAGTCTATTTCACATGGGAGTCGTCACTGTATATGCGAACACAACACAGCAGTTCCTCTTGGAATGAGGCAAAAGTGCAACAGCAGCAGTAAAAATTGCGACTTCTATAATGGTCTTCAGCTGTATGGTCACCATACACAATCTGGGATAAATGAGTTGCTACCCAGAGCTTTATTTCCCTGTTGGTAGCTTCTGATTACACCACCTTAAAACTGAAATTGCCAGTAAGGTCCACTGTAAGTGAATGGGTAGTTAGATGATACAAACAAGTATATCATGGGGGAGGACTGTACAAATTAAGTGAAAAACACCAAACATTTATTTATCCCCTTGAGCTGACAGAACCAAACTTCGGTTACTCGTTTGCATATATGATGTGAGACATTACCTTGAAAAAAAATATCATAATCTTAATAAATCCACATAAATCCACCCACTACTGCAAGACCTCTTCCTAAACCCAACTGGAAGCAATTTATTTTTACAAGGGGCTTTATCTCTGCAATTATTACTATTATTTTTATTTTTTACTATTATTGATATATCGGCCTATCAAATAGAAAAACAACAGGGTATATTACTAGTTTTGTGCCACACACAGCTCATGGCTGCCTGTGGAGCCTAAACAAGAACACAGAGTGATAATCAAAAGCTACAATGTATTATCATCTCTCAAAATCTATCACATTTCCCCTGCTAAAATCTGTGTTAGGACCCATGAGATGCAGAGTAATCCCCGCAATTAAGCAGCTATCTATAGAAAGTATTTTAGGCATCAATTTCCATTATTCTGAGTTCAGCTCAAGAGGTTAAACACGGATGAACAAAACAATGAACAAACTGTGTGCATGTGTGTGTGTGTGTGTGTGTGTGTTTTTCTGTGCGCACCCACCTGAATTACTCATGATAAATTTCTCCTGTGTGTCATGGGTGTGCGAGCCTTTTACCGGCTCTTTATCGGATGCCTAAAAGATGACCAAATTATCTTTACACACCATCCAAAATCAGAAAATACATGGCAAATTAACAGGTGGTCTGATTAGATTGGCTGTCACTTAACCGACTGTGAAACCAGCCATAAGAAGTGCAGTGTGAGGTTATATTTTAGATTGTGGATGTGCATAGACATTGTGGATGCATATTCATACAGTGACTGCATTCTGGTGGTAATGGTTATGGTCATGCAGTTAATATAGGGTACATGCGATTGGTGAATGATTCCTTAACACATTCAAATGCAATCCAATGTGGCAGCATTAGTCTTGTTTGATTGGTTAACATGCAACTGAACTTAATATACTGGGAACCAAGAGCGTCAACACCTGTGAATCTGTACTAGATTCCTCTGTGATTGCTATTGAGATTCATCTACTCCAGCATGGGATAAGGAAGAGCAATACTCTCAAATCAACTGGGCAATTCTGACCCAAAAGTAGAGGGTCACTTTTCTAACATGGCTGAAAGCAGAAGAAATAAAGCAAAGCAACCATTCTCATTTCATTGATCAGCCTCAAAGAAAAAGCTCCAACAATTCAATTCCACACTTCTCCGAGGAATTCAAGTTGGAACCCACAGTCTGCGGATATGGATCAGCTTTCAAAAATCAACAAAGATCGCAATTTTGGCAAAGTAAATCACATCCGTATCCACTCTGATTGTGATCACCGAGACCAAATCGTTTAGGAACATGGTAGTTTCACAAACCCCGGGGTTCTGTACCACTGCAGAATCCAATATAACATCTGTGTGAGACCTCTGCAAACATAACACACCAGAAATCATATAGTATATCAGTTTGTAAAACCACGTGGTGCAGGTCTAACCCACTTAATTGACCTCATTACCTACTGTACAGTCTGGCACTGATCTGTCAGATACAGGACTATAAAACCACCCTGATAGCGGGATGTAAACAGATTACAGCCTAAAAATGCACATGTACTTATTAACTTTAACTGTTTCATTTATGGTGTCCCACATTACCAAGCACAGTGTGTTATATAATCGCCAACACACTCACACACACTCACACACACACACCTCCCTTCCTCCATGCCCTACCCCTTTGATTACTCTACACCTCCTCCAATTGATGATGCTAACATGAATGATATGCTTGTGAACTTACTGACTCCTGTCTCCACCAGCTTCCCTAATTGGTTTGAAATATTCACTAAACAATATACCATATGACAACTTTGATGCATGAAGCCACACATATAAGAAGAATACCCAATTTGCCCAATTTCCCCATTGAAGTGTGTGGTAAGAATTTTCACTATGAAGCAGCAAGACTACTCCAACTGTGATACTTCGGTGAATCAAGCATGTAGCATCTGAAAATTCATATAAACTATACAAATATGAAGGTTTAATCTGTTGATTTCTCAATAGTATACAGTAGTATTTTTTTAAGAATACATGTATGTCTTGCATGTTGTTAACCTTTGAAAGCCATCTTTTCTTTAAGGATTGATTGTGAATTAATATGTGTATGTAAATAAATTAGATCCTACACTGATATATAGTACAGAATTTCATCTTTTTCATTAGTTAAAATGCTATGTAACACACATGGTTGACTATCAGATGAGGCTAATCGATAATTTCATATTCAGACTGAATATCATCAGACTGAGCATCTTTAGTGCAGCCGCTCCTGCTGCCTTTTTCTCTTTTCCTCCCTCCTCATTTCTTGTGGGTGAACATGCAAAACTGTGAAACATGCTACATGCAGTTAAAAACACACACACACACACACACACACACGCAAAGTGATATTGCAGCCTGCAAGCTGTGTGGCAGTATTACCTTCAGTCGATGATGCATCAGTGCAGCTACTATTATAGTCACGGCACCTAGGGCTATGAAGGTATACTGCATATACTCCATCACAGCAGGTAAGATAACCAGGTTTGTGTGGAATGTAGTGAGGATAGGGCCATCTATATACCCACTCTGAGGGAGAGAGAGAGAGAGAGAGAGAGAGAGAGAGAGAGAGAGAGAGAGAGAGAGAGAGAGAGAGAGAGAGAGAGAGAGAGAGAGAGAGAGAGAGAGAGAGAGAGAGAGAGAGAGAGAGAGAGAGAGAGAGAGCAAAAAAGAAAAAATACATTGCGGATTATGATACAATGAAGTGTACCATAGGATATAAAACAGCAGTTATGAAAAAATATATAATTATGGAAAACAATGACCACTGGATAAGAGGATCGTTCATTAGATCTAAGTGAACTGAAGAGAGTTAAGTAACATTAGGATGTAGTAAAAGAGTGGAATCCCCAAACCGCTACCTATTTTTCATTAAAATTGTGATTCATCATAAGAGCATCCCCTCTGTTTTTTGTACATAAAAATAGTTCATATTCTTAAACAATAGGAAAAGGTTTTGGAAAGACAAGAAATGTTATTTTTTGTTGTTTTCCCTGTGTGTGTGTGTGTGTGTGTGTGTGTGTGTGTGTGTGTGTGTGTGTGTGTGTGTGTGTGTGTGTGTGCATGGATGAGAGTGTGGAGTGTGTGAGAGAGTAGGGATGAGGATTATGGATATGCATGGCTATAGACTAAAATGTATTGTCTGAACTGAACTGATTGTAACTGATTCCCTGACTTTTCCAAATAAAAAGACAATAAAAACAAAAAACAAAAAGATCTGGCAAAACCGAGCTATTTCCGACACAGCTATTGGGAAATGGGCGGTATGAGAAAAACAGACACCAGGAAATTAATTGGGACATGATGTCCAACTGTTTTCAGTGATGCAGATACAAGGACAAAAGAAACAAAACATGTTTTTTTATATTATTAGAATGTATTATTATATAAGAGTGGACATGCAGCGCAAAGAAACCTGTCATTGCATGGTGAAAAAATAAGACCTAATAATTGCACTGAAGACATTTTAATACTTTACATTCAATTTAGACATTATTTAAGACTTTTTCAGACTTTTTAGGGACTGATACCTGATATGATGATATATAATATCAGAAAGCTAACTGCACTCTATATAATATAGAGACTGGGTGAGCCATAAGGAATGGTAGTAAAGGGTATGGAGCTTGTCATTGTTATATTTATCAATGGGTGAGTAGCTACTAACCTCCTCAAACCAGATCATGGGCATCACCACCTCCGAAATCTTCCCCGTCTCTCTGCGAGGACAAAGACACCACAGTTCAGAACCCGAGGTTACATCAGGTTAGTGGCTGGCAACAGAAGGAGGAAACGTCGACGACATCCTCTCATACGGAGTGATGAACATAAAGACAATACGTGAGAAAACGATAACGGCACAATTTGCGGTTTAGGGCAAGGTTTCCTTACGTAATTGCTGACACCCTCTTCATGTAGAGGTTGAGCTGCAGACGGATTGACACGTTCAGGGGGACGCCCGTTTGCTGGTGAGGCAGACAGACAAAGTGTACAAGACAATAAGCAAATCTCACAGGGGTAAATAACGGAAACATCAAAGGCTTAATTGTCCATTCTGTCTACTTTTAAAACAGGTGACAATTACGTTTCGACCGCAGTATTGGAACATGGAAATCTCCAGCCACCTATGAAAAATATGCTTCCTTGTAACCCAACAAAAGAAGGATATCCACATCTCACATAATTTAAACAGTGTGGTCCTTTTGGGGGCCGTCTCATGACAGTCTTAAGTGTCGGCATTGTTTTAGCGGAATGCATCGCAGTTTCTAGCATCTCTTAGTGCGTCTAAGTGGTCTTCACATCCACTCCGGTTAGTTGGCCAAACCAGCGCGGCGGAGGACTAACGTGACCAAACCGGCCCGTTCTCATAAGCATGATGCGAATGTGGAAAGAACATTGTCGAAACATCTTCCTGTCTTTGTTATATTTGCCTGTCCCTGTAAAATACGTAGGAATGGAAATGAGAGATTTTGGCCATGTACCAGTCAGGCTTTTAGCTTGAGGTTTTCTCTTTGTTGCATCTTGGCCAAATAAAGCTTAACTTGACATAAAATATACTTGCAGGTTTTGAGCAAGAGAGTTAAATTCCCTTCCTTGCATATGGGGATATTTCAACTTTTTGATTTAGGACCATTTGCCTGACGAATGGATAGTGTAGCCAAGCTGCAGGGGAACACACTTAAAAAAAGCAGACATGGACATTTTAGGGGTAAAACAATGCACATTAAATTCAACATATCAACCAACCAATAAGTGCTTGCAATATATGTTTGTGAGTCCAAAGCCAAATCATATAGCATCATAACTGGTGTGCAGGTGATGGCACTTCTCATTTGAAAAAGGAACAGTTATTCTTATCCAAACACTCAATTTGATCAATAAAAATATTTCCTTAGAATTAAACTTAACTGCATGGGATTATAGAACAAAACGATACATTTCATTATCTCTGGTCCATGTTTCAGCTCATACACTAAACAACATATTATCAAAAAAATAAAATACACACATATTTGGAGTGCATTACCATTGACCTGTGGGATTATCTACTGTATTATCTGATAAATTTGACTGCTCAGACAAATAAGAGGATATTCTACAGCCATTACAATCCAAACCAAGATAGGAGGAAATCTCTGACCCTGCAGACTGAAGTTATTACTAATAAGAGATAGTAGAACACATAATCCTTTGCCCACTTTGCCAACAGACTTTCGAAATTCTTCTGCTATCCAACCCCTGGTGTCGTGCCTTAAAACGTGCCGAGTAGGAAATATGCAGTCATTTCACAAACACTCTATCAAATCTTCCTCGGGACCTGGCCCTTTGGGGAATGTGGACTGAGGACAAACAGAGACTCTCTTTGTTTTGTTCTGGTTCTGGATTTTGTTCTGGCAGAACAAGCTGTGATTTGGACCGGGCCAGACCTTCAGCTGGGACTCAGTGGACTGAGGTCACTAATTAACAGGTTCTGGATTCGCTGTTGGCGTTTCTCAAGTTTCTGTTCCTAACCCAAATTTCTCTGGGGTTTTCCCTCCAACCACCTACAGCCCATCAAACCCTTTGTTTCAGCCAAGCACAGCTTTTCTTGATCTTCACCATTTCATGACTCGTGAATTCATGAGTTAAGAATTCATGAGTTATGTAATGAGTGCCTGAATTATATAATTCAGCTCCTGTGTTTTGCTGGGGATGCATTAAAAGATGTTTCCAATCATAAACAACAATGAACAGATTGAGCAGTCAACACACACACACACACACACACACAACAGCGGCTGTCTTTAGAGAGCACAAATCAAAAGACCATAGACCCTATACAAAAGACTGAGAATAAGTGGCCGCAGTTTTTAGGAGAATGTGATTTTTTGCAAACATGCAGCCCGTCAGGCTTGCAGCAATTGTGGTTTGTGCTGCAATTTGCTTGAAAACGAGACTGAGAACACATTCAGGGTTTCTTTTTCTTTCCCGGCTTTAGCCATCGTTGTGTTTGCGTTTCCTTGGCTATTGAAAATTGCCGTTAAGATTCGAGTCTTTGACGAGTTCACACTACAGGATCACGCAAAGACGAGCCCCCAATAAAATCAAACATGTTTGATGTAATCGTGACATTGCCGATTAGGATCATAGGAGAGAGATTTGAGTCTTTCACTTCCACACACATAACGATTAATGGTGCGACTAAACGGCGTGACGACCCTGGACTCCTGCAGACTCTGCCCGATCTCAAATCTGGCTTCAAAAACATGTAATTTAGTTGGCAATCTCAAATACTACAATTAGTTATTAATCATAAACATTATCTAATCGTATCTACATATCAGTAACAACATAACACAAAGACAAGCACACATCACAAAAAAGAAACGGTCAGTGACAACGATCCAAACTATAATCCTGCTGGACCCTCAATCAGTGGTGACCTGAGGTTAAGGTAAATAATAGAGCCAGGCAATTGACACTCTCTGTCTCGCGTGTGGAAGGAAATCAACCATAAACTATCTGAACTTGCAGGAAATATCCCCACCCGACACTTTCTAAAGACGCCACATAAGGCATTAGTTACAGGAAAAACACGGAGCGTTTTAATGACATTATCCAGAGAGGTTAGAGTAATCCAAATGAATTGGTTAGGTCATTTTTTCAATATTTCCATTCAGTCAGCCAGCGTTTGGCTGTATCAGTCTGTTCGAATCCTCTTGGTTCATTCCCCTTTTTTTCTGCTCTATAACAATATACCACATATTTGCAAGATTGAATGTACTTTCTAATGTGCCTGAGTTTTTTTTATGATGTGTGTCCATGTTTTATGTCATGTTATGTAAAGGCCACATGCCTCACCAGAGCATCACAGCATCAAAAGGGCTTCCAATTGTAAGTTTTGTTTGTGTGTGTGTGTGCATGTGAGAGAGGGCTAACTCCTCAATTCATATCCCCCTTTTAAAGCCCTTGCTTCCCTTCTTGCCCATGTCCATATGAATCCCATTCCTGTCCCATTGCTTCATCCTGGCTGGATTTGCAGTGCCACCCTCTGAACTGACCCGCTGATACAAACCATCCCAGGCTGAAACGTGACTTCTCTGATTACAGTTGTTAGAGCCAACTTTCAAGAATATACTCATTGTTGAGTGCGCCCACCTCAAGCGGAGTGAAAATTCTTGGCTTCTTTTTTCCTTTTTTTTACCAATTGGTATTTTTTGCCAAGACACTGCCAAACATTTTTTTTCAGCGCTGTCTGTCACATCGGTGCAACTGGGCCAGTTTGCTTGAAATAAACAAACAAATACATCAAAAACAACAACAACAAAACAAAAAAATCCAGGTCTTGAAACAAAAACGAGGATCAAAAGAATTTCAGTTCAATATCCTCCTAAGATGCTTTGAAATGGAAATCAGAGCTCAGTTCGTGACATGTGGCTCTGATATAAAGTTAATGTGGGCTGGAGTCGTGGGGGATGAACAACAGGAATGCACAGTCAGCCAATGGCAGTGCTAGCCAGATGCCCAACAGCAGCAACTGATTGCGCAATACTCACTATTGACTGATTACCAGAACATTGTGTCGGTCTCCGTTCGACATTCAAGGACACTTTTCACCCTCCCCATCCCTTGTGCTGAAATTACGTAATTTAGCAGACACTTTTGTCCAAACAAAATCCAGAGACCTGCATGTGCCACTGCTGTGTGCTTCTCTCCATGCAGCATGAGGATTAAGCAGCCGTGCACAGCTAAGAGGTATCGTTAAAGGAATAGTTCACCTAAAAATGAAGATTTTGTCATCATCGACTCACCCTCATGTCAGTTGAAACACTGAATATTAGACAAATACTGGGCTTTTGGAGCTACAGTGCAATTGTTTGGCTTCAGAACACTTGGATCATGCTGGAGTAATTTTATGGTCGTTTTTTCCCCCTCTTGGAACTCTAATGAAGCAGTCTCCAGTCTCTGTCTTCTGTCTTTTCTTTCTTTCTGACAGTCTCTGGTTGTTTTGGAGAAGGCTGCTACAGAGCAGCGCTTGCAAACTCACTGTGTCTGATATTGACATACAGACAGAAACTAATACAGAAACCAATGTTTCAACTGACATGTGGGTGAGTAGATAATGACAAAATCTTTATTTTTGGGTGAACGATTCCTTGAAGGCAGGACAAAGTGGAGCAGAACAACAAAGGTTTGACACCCTGACAGAAAATAGTTGAAAGCATCAAGGCTCCTGTAAACTTGAAAGCTTCCTGAGTGTAAACACACTCTGCCTCCACCAGATATTCTAGTAAATAACTAGTAATAACTACTAATTAACATCAGGCAGATCTTCCAGTTGGTGGCAAACTTAGAAAGCCTTGCATTGTGGTTAAAAGGGTCAGGGAGAAGATCCCACTTTTCTTTACATCGCTTCCTCTACAGATCTGGCTAGCTAGCTGAGAACCAGCTGACTCTAAATGTTTACATCGTCTCTGGGCAGCAGACCAGAAGTTCACATTATGTTACTGTTGGCAGCTGGAAACTGTCTGTATGTGAAGAGGTCACACCCTACTATGGTTCCAGGAAGCTTGTCTTTACCATTTGAGATTACTCCATAAAAGATCATGCCAAATGATTTCCTACACTCACTTAATCTCAATCTAGATGTAATTCTTCTCTTGATGATATGCAACCACTTGGAACCAGCTTTCATGAGCAATAAAAAAAAAAAACTCCTGATCATAAGAGTGGTATTACGTTTCACAGTGTCCCTATCAAACCTTATTTTTATTGGGGCAATAGAAAGTTCCTAGAAAACCTCAATTCACAAACACATCAAACAATTTAACTCCATTTCCAATTAGCTTATCTCACTGCATTACAGCGACCATGATCAGCTGAAGGCGAGGCTGCCAAAGCTTGGCAGAGTTGCATAAGGAATTCAGAATGTGCTGAATCATGACAACACTATCATACTTATCACTTCCTGGCATTGGTAGTTCACTGAAGCAGTGGTGCAATTTCCAATACATTCAGGTTTCGCACAGCAGGAATGGATGTGATTTGGTATTTACGAGGAAATTTCTCTATGATTTTACCATAAAGAAACGAGACTTGTACACAAATGAACATCTAAAATAAATTGGCCTCCAGAGATAACGATGTTTTGTATGCCTCTTCGCTTATCCTTGAGCATCAATATGCAATATCAGTATCAGTTTGAGGTCACTGATATCAATATTGCATAATTGGGTTATACCTCTTATGCACTTTTTTGCACATTTTGAAAACTGTCAACATGGTAATCTATGCCCATTGATTTTGCCGACATTCTCATGAGAACAAACAGCTGCACTAAAATAGTGATGGTTGAGAGGATGCAAAGGGCATATTTGAATAATAACAAATTACCTTGTTACAGTGGACAAAGGAGTGAGTATTTAGGTGGAACAAAAGCTAACTTGCCTGAAAGGAGCAAGTATTTAGGTGGAAATGTGGAAATGCCAGATACTTAGTCTGGAAACGAGTGACCTGAAAAGTAGGTTTTCCCATTATGCAAATTCTAATTCCAACTGGATCGGCATTCTCATTCACCCAGAAAACAAGTGTAAAGCTCACGGTTTAAGACGAGTTTGTCAAATGTCATAGGTATGCAAGCCATTTAGATAAGAATAAGTGAAGCTAACTGTTGTGTGTTGGGCGACAGAGAAAACAAGATAAGCCGGTGCCATCACTCAAGGTGAATCCTGTCCCTCTTTACTGAAAGATAAAATCTTATCAGAAATATTATCTGCAGGGTTCACTGTCACATTATAGCATTTATACAAGTTATTGTTATTATCAGTTCACCTCTGCTCCAACACAAGGACAAGGACTCAAGGCCACTGACACCCACGACCCCTAAAACAACAAATAATGTTTTTCCCTTAATTATCTTTCTTCCTATCGCAGTTTTCTCTCTTATCTAATCTGAGGTAATTAACCAATTAAGATGACAGGTCAAAACCTAACTAAACGTAACGTGCTTTTACCATAAGTGAGCATACGTAATTGTCTCTGTAGTAATTTACGCAACTAGTTGTTGAGAAACCTGCTCGTCCGCAAATACAAGCCTATTACTGTCAATGTGAATGTTTGCAGCTGCAGGGCAGTGGCTGTTCCTCATACTCTCACTTGTTGTTCTTGTTCTCGTTCCCTGAGCAACATTTATTCACACACCAACACACACACACAAGATTCAGCAACTGACAAAGCAATGATGGTACAATGAACCGATATGCAACATGGAATATGCCCTCATCTTAAGGAGTTTATTTCCACAGATCAGATAAGATTTACGGGGAACTGCAACTGACATAATAGCTGTGTGTGTGTGTGTGTGTGTGTATCCTGTGCCCGTGTATGTACTCACTGGGTGAATGTCTATGAAGAGGCCATGTTCGTCCTCATTGGGATGAAGGCCCTGCACGTAGTCCAGCAGCACAGGGTCAGCGTTGAAGAAGTGCGGATGAGAGATGAAGACTGGAGAATCTGTGGGACGGAGAACAAAATGACAAATGACCACCGTCCCTTCCAGTATGAATGAAACATCCTCAGACTTTGGCATATATACACTCCAGAAAGTGTAACAAAATTGAGTCTAAGATAAAAAGGTACATATATACTCACTGTGTCGGCAACTGCTGACATTGAGAAGGCCGGACTGTCTACAGGGGCAGAAGCCTTCATTGGGAGCATAGTCTGTCCCATTGGCAAACAGAGTCTTGGGTGCCACATATCGATAAAGAGGGATGCCCTTCATAACACCTGGGCGCTGGTAAACAAGCTCCATAGATCTGGGACAACAAAGGGGAAAACGGTGTGTGAGAGAGAGAGAGAGAGAGAAAGAGAGAGAGAGAGAGAGAGTATTTTTTTTACCTGCAGGCATCAGGGCTGTAGAAGGGCAAAGTGCTCTCTGGGGTCATGAAGGGCGGCCACATCTGCCCCGCCGTTCCGTTGATCATGTTACACTGAGGAGTCCCCCAGTTGGTCAGCTATCGATTGAAGAGGATGGACAGATAAGAGGTGTAAAGACATGAAACGGGGGGATAAAGAAAAGCGAAGCAGTCTATCAGTCATCAGTCATCTCAATGCTGACGCCTCACCTTCTTCAGGCCATTCCAGGAGTCGACTTTATGGACTTTCCTGATGTCGTCTTTTCCAGTGTAGATAGTGAACAGGCCGGTGTTGGAGTTGTTGAACTAAATAAAAGACACACAGACGCAGATATATAGTCGGTATTTGAACGTGCATTTTTTCCACCATCTCATTCTGTCCCCTCTCCATGGCAAAGAAACCATAAATTGAGTCCCCCTATGAGCATTATAAACCCTCTTGAACACTCACTTCAGCGAAGAGTCCGAACTTCCCCGTGGAGGGCAGCATGCCAGGCAGGTATTTATTGAGGAAATCTACCAGTCCGCTGTCATAACCCCACATCAGCTCCCCCACGGTCTTGGTCAGGAAAGGCCCCTCTTTGAAAGTCTTAAAGGTGGCGCTGATCATTAAACGCACTGCGAACGGCAGGTTTTCCATCATCACAGCTGCACCCTGAAACAGGAGACAGGGATGGAGATGCAGAGAGGTTTGGAGGCAGGGGGGGGGGGGCGGTGTGTGTGTATGTGTGTGTGTGTGTGTGTGCAGTAATGTCTTACCAGCACCAGCATGTTTGGAATCGTGACCACGTCAGACTCATTTCCGGCAGACATGGTAGGCTCAAAGAAATACTTTCTGTATTCCCTATACGACACTGTGCCGTTGGCATGAAATGTGATGTTGTCTTTCTGACAGCGTTTTCTGAAACAAAAGCAAAAAAAAAAAAAAGTGCATTCTTACTCTCCGGCAGGCTGTGGTTCAAGGTGTCCTATTAATGCTAATACTAGTGATAAAGAGGATGAAGGGTAATGGGAAGATAACAGATGGAAAGAGAGAAGAGCTTATTTGTTTCCCTATCTGCTGGGAACCTAATACAGTTGTTGTGATAACAGTGTGTGCATATAGAATCAGTGGAGGGAAGTAAGTATTTTTAGTTAGTGATAGTACAGATTTGAGGTATGTGCACTTAACTTAGTTCAGTTTTAACAAACCTTAAACTTTACAGCATTTAAGAGCAAATATCTTACTCTCAAGACATCACTAGTTACTTTGATGGAAAGAGCATCACATGTAATATGCGATCAGTTAATAAAACTTCAATCAATTTCTAATCAATGAAGAAAAATAATCAGAACAACCATATATAGACCTTTATAACTATATACGTTCACTAAGTTCAATGCAAACATCATTCATTTCACTTCTACATTTATCCATGTACCTGCAATTACTAGCAACTTTGATGAAACATTTATCATAGGAAATATGAGGCACTTCCCAACGTTGATTAAGCGAACATGAAGAAGAAGCAATCGGAGAAAACATAACTAGACAAAAGACACTTGTCTTCACTAGAGATTAGTTAGTGCTTAGGAGATGGGATGTTTCATAATACCAAATATGAGGACAATAAATGGAACACATAACTGTCTGAAAGCACTATTTGTACTTTTTTTTTATACTTAATTAAATATTTAAATATTAGCAAATATATTTAAGTAGGATTTTGCTGTCATCAGAGAAGTGAGGACCAAGAAAATGTTTTCATTTTGGAGGATTTCCATCTTCTTTCTATCCATGTCAGGACATTTAATCCTCATAAGTATAAAGAGCTGAATCAATATGCAGATGCACACACGCACACACACACACACACACACACACACACACGGCGCCCAGCCAGCCACATCTCCTCACACCCTCCCCCTGAACCCCTCCTCCCCCTCAACCTAAATTTCACACATGTTTCTTATCGTCTCTGAGCCCGCTGTCCAAGTTTAACTAAATTTATTCCCCCTCGGTAAGTGTTATGCAATTGCTGGCATGAAATATTGTCTTTGAATTAGGCTTTTATGTGCAATGACTTCTAAGAGGGTCTGCCACCCTTAAACATCCCCAGACTCCTGATATCTTATTTTCAGGTGCAGCAGTAAAGTGTGCATGACTGGGCAAAGTGACTGCAGGTAAACAAGAGCCATCCTTATCAAGCCCTCCTCAGCCATGCTCTTGCTACAGAGCTCCAAGATAAGACTGACCTTCTTAAACAGTTGTTTTCCACGGACAGTCAATTTTGAATTATTCTAGCTAAGAGGTTTTCAACATTCTGAGTCCAGAGTCGAGTCCTGAGTCTGAGTCTGAGTCTGAGTCTGACTCAGACTCTTGTTTCAAGCTCAGCAGAAGTGCACTGGGTTCATCACATTATTGATTGTATAAAGGTGTATGTGCATGATGGTTTATTTTTACAAGCACAGATATAACCAAAACGAGATATGAGAGAACAACGTTTTATCTTGTTGGGCACTGTTGGCACAAAGAATGAGACCAGTAACCTTTAACTGATAGAGTCTCCATAACCATAAAGCTGCCATAAACTCACCACACAAGATCCCCAATCAGTCTTAGAAAAAAGGATAACCTCTGCTGTGACGGGCTATTTTATTATGTAATTAAATACAGCTCTTATTATACAGGCATCTAAGGGATGATGCATGTTGCAGAAGGCTAAGACGAGCAAAATGAGTGAAAACTACAGGAGTGACTAAGATGCAGAGTCAGAAGCACCCCCACCCCTGCCTCACACATGCATAGTTATATAAACAGAGTCTAGGCAGAACCCCACTGTTGGAGGGAAATGGACTAATGCATCCTGACCTACATATGTTGAGTACATAGTGTTCCAAAACATGAGCCAATCTGACAGAGCCAATGTTCCCCTTTACAGCTGTGGTTCTGATTATTCTGGACCAAAGCCTCAAATATGAATGAAGACATGTAGTGTGAGCAAATTCAAATAGGCAGGTAGATAATATGGAAATGATTTTGCAAGACAAAAGAACACTATATGCAACATGTGTGATGTGGGTTTTGCCCATGTTAGGAAAGCAGGCTGGGTGTTCATTCAAAGGGGCTACCTGTACACATAGGGCCCTCTCTGCTCCACCATGGGCTTCTCCCCCTTCAGTATCTCCTTGGGGTTGAGGATGTTGAAGAAATAGACGGACATGTAGAACGGGACGGGGATGTCCTTCCACATGGTGTAGGACAGCTCATTCTTCGGGTCGATCACGGTGTTCTGATGGAAAAAAGGGACAAAGAATAAAAATGCATTGCATCTCCCTGACCAGACATCAAAATTAGGAATTTTGTTATGTTTATATTAAACTTAAAGTGGCATTTCATCTCTATTTCATACACCCCCCCCCCACACACACACACACACCCATTCACAGACTTCTCTAAGTCCATAAGATTCTGTGCACAGCCAGTGTGTCCACAACCTTCATTCACACTGGATCATGCAGTCATATATGGACCTTTATAACTATATACTTTCACTCAAGTTCAATGCAAACAGCTTTCATTTCACTTCTACATTTATCCATGTACCTGCAATTACTAGCAACTTTGATGAAACATAACTAGACAAAAGACACCTTTGTCTTCACTAGAGATTAGTTAGCGCTTAGGAGATGGGAGGTTTCATAATACCAAATATGAGGACAATAAATGGAACACATAACTGTCTGAAAGCGGTATTTGTACTTTTTTTTATACTTAACTAAATATTTAAATATTAGCAAATATATTTAAGTAGGATTTTGCTGTCATCAGAGAAGTGAGGACCAGGAAAATGTTTTCATTGAGGATTTCCATCTTCTTTCTATCCTTATGAGGACATTTAATCCTCATAATTATAAAGAGCTGAATCAATATGCACATGTACGCACACACACACACACACACACACACGGCGCCCAGCCAGCCACATCTCCTCACACCCTCCCCCTGAACCCCTCCTCCCCTTAACCTACATTTCACATATGTTTCTTATCGTCACTGAGCCCGCTGTCCAAGCTTAACTAAATTGGTTCCCCTCTGCAAGCATTATGCAATTGGCATGGAATATTGTCTTTGAATTAGGCTTTTACGTGCAATGACTTCTAAGAGGGTCTGCCACCCTTAAACATCCCCAGACACCCTGATATCTTGTTTTCAGGTGCAGCAGTAAGGTGTGCATGACTGGGCAAAGTGACTGCAGGTAAACAAGAGTCATCCTTATCAAACCCTCCTCATAACCTTCATTCACACTGGATCATGCAGTCTCATCTCAGCTACAGGTTCAATCCCTTCTACTCTCAGCACATCAGTCCCCAAGTACTCTAATGAGAGTCTGCACCCCTAAGGACACAAATGAGTCTATCCTGATTGGGTGAATGGAAATAAGCAGCAAATCCCTTATCATTGTGTCTATGTTTTCATCATGCAGGCGTTGTAAAGCCCTTTGAGCCTGCAGCAGTGATGGACTACAGTTTCCCATTTGGCAGACGCTTTTATCCAAAGCGACTTACACATGAGATTTTCATACAACACAAGCAAGACTACACACACCTATAGCCTATACCTGCCTTGACTATTATCACACAAAAGGATATTCATAATGCTAAGTCGCCCATTCAAATTCCGACGTCACTTACCTTTATTATTTGGTCGTCAATCACTAACGGTCCTACAAACACAAGGACTGTTCCAAAAAACACAGTCAGAGTCCCTGCCACTATACACCCTATCGCTACTTTGGATCTATTAATTGTCATAGCTGCTTGTCGCCTAGCGTATTCCTCCGCAGAGCTGCCTCCGTCACTGAAAGACCCGAACCGGCTAGAACTATAAAAGATAAGTCCGCGGACTGTCTCAGCGTACAGACTATCCTGCTGGGTTTTATCGGACAGTCCAGCCTTTAATTACCTCCGCCTTTCTGATCAATTTGTTTGACCTGCTTCCAACCGCGGCCGCCGTGTTTATACTCTGCAGGCCACGCCCCTCCCGCGCGAAGGCTTCTGGGAGTTGTAGCCTAGATTGATCCCGAATCCGTCACAGGAGGACACACATTTCACAGGTCCATAGGCTAGAATGTAGGTTACGGACCTTGGCCCATTCTAATCAGTAAGTCAGTGGTTGGGGCTTTATTGTGAAAAAAATATTGATATTCTGCAACAAGAGTTAAGACAATTTATCTTTTCACTGAACTGTGAGCAAGAAACATTAGAAAAGCAATTTAATGAGATAGCTGGACAGATAATCTAGTCTATCTGTCCATCTGCCCTAGAAGGACAAATAGTATGCTTGAGTTTTAACTGGAGCAAAGCAAAGAGCTCACATCACTCCCTGCCTCACTCTTATAAGAGATTTTTAAGATTATTTTACTGATTTATAAATCTTTCTATGGACTTGCCTCCGATTACATAACGATATGCTGCCAAAATAGGATGTCCCATGGTAGAGTCCGATTAGATCCACAGACTGCTTCACTATTCCAAAAGCAGCCAGACTCTGAGGCTCATTTGATCACTTATGGACCCAAACTCCTGTTGGATCTGAGGATCATTAGTTGAAGCTTTTAAGCGCTTACTCAAAACGCCTTGCTTTTACATAGGGAATTAGCATGTGTGTGTGTATTGATTTATTTATTTATTGATTTCGGCTATTTATTTATTTATTCATTTATTTATGCATTTATGCATTTATTTATTTATTTATTTATTCATTTATTATGGGGCTTTTCAGTTTTTCTATTTTGTTTAAATTTCAATCTCTTTTTATCACTTGCTTTAATCTCTTCTTGTGAGTTTGTCTGCTTTTAATCATTTATCTTCATCTACTTTCCGTCTGTGCACTTTTAGCCCGGGCTACTTGTTAAGGGTTACACCTGGAGGACTTATAACTCACACAGCAGCACACCGCTTCACAGACTTTACACTCTCCTCGCTTACAAATTCATCAGATTCACGGCACAGTATGTCCATACACTGGTGCTAATCCCACGGTCCACTACTGACACATGGTAGTCTCATTTGAACAGATTGAGATATTATATCAGTCCTGTACGCACTATAATAAGTGTAGCAATGTCCCTTGCGAAAAAGAACAATAGTAATCCTATGGTGAATTTTAGAAGTAGCCTACACTGTAGCCGACAAATATCACAGCAATTAATTCCCCACAGGAATAATATTTGCCATAGTTAACAGATTGAAAAAATAGCATGAAGTACATATGGATCACTATTAGGCACTCTATAATTCCCTATAGAAGTATAGGGGATTTCTTATCATGAATAAAAAGCCTATCTTGATTAGAAAAAATAAGCAAAATAGCCTCCATATTATCACATAAACCATCCAATATTCAAATATCCGACGTCACTTACCTTTACTATTTGGTCGTCAATCACCAATGGTCCTACAAACACAAGCACTGTTCCAAAAAACACCGTCAGAGTCCCTGCCACTATAAACCCAATCGCTACATGGGATTTATTGATAGGCATACTTGATCAATATCTGCCGCCTATAATGGAAGAAATGTAATGTCAGTAAAACCTACACAGGCTGAAGTGTGATAGACACCGCCTCAACATAAAGAGCTGCGGCGCTATATCCTAATGTCCAGTCATAAACACTTGAAGCGGATCAATTGAGGCCGATCTGCTATCAAGTGTTTATACTCTGCGGGACACGCCTCTGACGCACTGGAGACCACCGGCACAGTAGTAAAAAATCATCCCAAATCCATGTCAATTCATACGAAGTCACATTTTAGTCAGATGACAGGAGGAATTTATTTTTAATCTAACGGGATCTTGCCCAATTTTCAAGCAGAAAGTCAGTGGTCGGGGCTGTACCAATCATAAAAGGAGGAGAAGGTTCACGCTTAGACCTAATAATTAACCTATCATTGACGCACAAGTGGGGAAAAAGGGTAGATGGATGGAGAGATGATGTGGTTTGATGTGGTTTTTAAAGGATATTTTGATGAAAGGGCTGTTGGTGGAGAAATGGGCGTTTTGTTTTGTTTTTTCCATCCGAATTGAAATGTTAATACTCTCACCTGAGGGCTGGGAGTCTTCCACTAGTATTCTTCTTTTTTCCCATTTATAGTAAAAGTTCCTCACCAGGTATTTCTCAGCAGGTCAATTCTTTGAAGTAGGGGTTTCCTATACAGATAATGGGCCTAATGCTAATTTTCAAATAGAAAAAGTTAGTCGTTTGTGTGTAGTTCTTGTGATCTGACACATGAGAACCACTGACTGTAAACACAGATAATGCCAGATGAATGGGCTGTATCTCTTTAACATCACTGTCTTTAGGATTCTTTTAAAATGATAATACACCATTTGCACCTCTATTATCAGGTGTGATCAGTGTGTGTGAAGAGGTGTGGTAAAGATGTTAAAACCCTGGGAGATAGAGCCTATGCCTATATATATAATGTATCTGTAATAAACTGTGATGAACTGGAGCGACGAATTTGTGTCCACATAACCGTCCATGCAAAAAAAAACAAAAAAAAAAACTGAGTAATGAATTTAAAAAGGATTAAATGCGCAATAAACCTTTTCACTTCTCTTTAACAATGGAGATATTGAGTCTTGGGAGGAAATTACTTGTGCTTACTTCTTGTTTTACTTGCAAACTGTAGGTCAATGACTCTTGACACAATTTTTTTTTAAGTTAATTTACATCCTCTTCTGAGTAGACTCACTGGGAAAAGCACCTAGTTACATAACAGCCATTTAATATCCTCCAGTCTTGCTGCAGATTAGTCCAAGATGTAGGTCATTCTAAATAAGAATAGCTTTTGTAGACATTTCTTAATTAAGCAGGAGGATTTTGAAGGGAATTAGTGCTGAGACAGCTGAGATAACTACGATCTCCAAGGGGGCGATGAGCAGAGGTCAGTCCTCATTTCCACAGCTGTGAGTGTGTTGTTGTTGTTGTTGGCAGCGTGTGGAGCTGTGCAGCGCTCCGCCACTATCTTCTGCACGGACTCATCATTGGTGATATTGGTGATCACACCCACCCGGACCGGTATAATCTGTGTGCTTCAGCAGTTTGTGTCAGACATTTTCCATCACTAGAGGTTCCCCAGTCCAAGTGCAATTGTAATTGGAAGAGTAAACCCCAAAAAAGTAAAAAAAAAGATATCAGCAAAATATGTGATGGAGGACTTCATGCATTAGATTTCTCCTTTGATTTAATCAGATAAAATAAACTGAAATAAAAGAGTTGTCAAAGATCCAGAGGGCCGCCTTCTTAAATTACTAAATTATCATCCAAAAAAGCTCTTACATGTTGAAATAACACTTTATTCACCGATAACATTTATCGTAAGTCAAGTAAGTCAACTAATTGATTATTCTGGCCTCTTACACACTTACAATGATTTCACACAAAAATACAATTCCCACATCAATTGACCCTAACCTTCACTCTGCAAGGAATTTGTTAACACACTTATTCCAAACAGCATCCATACACTATTGAAAAATAGATAATAACTTGGACATGTATCACAATAAGTGGTCTAGATATTTTAGATTAAAAAAAAAAAAATAACAACAGCCTGATCAGAGAATGAAGTCTGTCTCTGCTGTTCATAAATAGGCTCATAGTATAAAATGGCAACATGCCTGGAATGCCTATGCAATTACAAATAAAGGGATAGAAGTCTCATACAAAATTCATCAGTGTTATCCTTGTAATAATGTCATTTCCAAGCTCATTTGTAATGTAAATGTAAACTGTACTGGGACAATTTGGTAGTGTGTGACCTCTTCATGTGTGTGTGAGGCTCCATCTCTGCCCCGTAAGCTATAGTGTGAACATAGGACGACAGGACAAGCACTGACCCAACAACTACGTCTGAGGTCAGTGACTCTGCCACAGGGAAGCAGATAGGGACTTTGCCTCTGCACAGGCATGTGAGAGGCATTTGGTTTGAAAGTGAGTGTGGAGTGCCTGAGAAAAGCGTTTCTTTGAGTTGGTGAAACAGTATGAGGTCCATTCCACCCTGACTCTGCTGTTTGCTTCTATAGTTTTTGCTTGGCCCCTCTGCTGACCTTGCCAGTGGCTTCAAAGGGAGCCACAAACTCATTTAGAAACCTCCAGTAGGAATCCATGGACTCACACAGTTGGATATTTCATTCATGGCTGACAGAGATTTACTCACCATGTCAGAACGTTATGGGTCCGCTGGGTCAAACTGACCCAGGACAGATTTTTTTTTTTTTAACATACTGTCTTTAACTAAAAGAATATATGGGGTTAATGTTTGCCATTTACCTCTGCTAGATCACATTTAATTTTTTTGTGATAAAGCTGTGATTTATAAAAAAAAAAAATCCACTATAAGGAAGACATGGGTGGCATAAATCATATTCATCTTTATCTCAGAATTGATTTCTACATTATCCGCGTTTTCATCATCATTGACACTCATGGACATCACTATTTGTTTCTCTCTCTTCAAGTATTCCAACTTGCTCCGAGGCCCTCGGAGTAGAGATTCTTCTGATTATATTGATGGATTGTAGTGACCCACACACTGTGATGTGGGTCAGTGCAAGAAAATGTGTGTGTGTGTGTGTGTGTGTGTGGATGGGTGGGTGGAGGTGGGACTAGGCTTGGGACATTTTCTTTTGGCATTACTGTCTATAACATGGTGGAGAGGGTTGTGTGTTCAGTCTATGAAATATGCTGCAAATCTGATTGAGCGAAAGACAAAAAAAATACATGTGTGCATATGTGTGTGCATGCATGTACGTGTGTGTGTGTGTGTACATACACAGGTGTGAGAGCAAAAAGTGAACTTTTTGGGGTTTTTTGGTTTTTTTGGTCAGACATTTATATTGAGATAACAGTTACATTATTACAGTTACATGAATTACATATTATATGTCTTCTTTCAGGGTCTGTCTAGTCTTTTTTTTTAAACAACTAAAAGAAAAAACTCTGCAGTCCAGCAATAACATTAAAATCTAGCCAGACAACCAACACAAAACACAGAGCATCAAAATGAAGAAAAACAACAAAAACAAAACACAACACCCTAGGAAATCTACATAGCATAGACAGCACGTACCCGGTCCAAATACAAATTATGCTAAGGTAGGTAGCATCAAACCTTTATATCCAACAATTGGGCAAGGAATGGGCCCCATACTTCATTAAATAGCTCTTCCCTCCCAGCCACTCTATAAGTAACCCGCTCATAACTTGCCATTGTACTTAATTGTACTTAACTATTAATACCTATTAATTAATACCTTAATACCTATAGGATCTATTTAATATCTTATAAAAAATTAGTTGTGACTGCATTTCACGTGAGTAACAATACCATGATGCAAAGAGTTTTTTCCAGTTATCTTCTGAAATCTCCTGATCCAGGTCCCTTTCCCAGCATAATTTTAGGCCATCCAATTTTGGCAATTTTGTGTACTTCTAATATATTCATAGAATTTTGACGCTCTTTTATTTTTATGTCCTATCTTAAGTGAAAGTTCCTGAATTCCAGTTGTACCTTGCAGAATATGTTTTTTATTTGAAAGAATGCAATGTGTAGAAATCTCCAAAATTCCAAAATTATATTTATTTTTAATTTCATCAAAGGATCTGAATCTAACATCTCACATCATGTCATAAAGAGTATGAATACCAGAGCTAATCCATTTATCCCAAAAAAAACCCTCTTCTTATCTATTAACAGTTTCTCATTATATACCATATGGAGGATCTGCTTGATAAATATGGATCGGCTTTTGTTATTTGATGTGCCAATCTCCAAGGTTCTCTGGCAAGTAGCAAAAGCAAGTACCGGGTCTTGAAAAGGAACTGGCCTGTCCGTTTGTGTAAGGAAAGCCTCCACAGAAAAGGGATGCACTAACTGCTCTTCTATTCTGGCCCACAGAGGGATCCTAGTAGGGGGTAGATATATTTGAGCCAGTTGAGACAGAGAAAATGACAGATGATACCACTCTATTCGTGATAATTTGTGATGCCCAGATATGTTAAGCCTTCTGGCATCCACCTAAATTTCCAGTTATTTCTGATATATGGAGGGCACGTCTTTGATAATGGCATGGCTTCTGATTTAAACCAGTTAACTGTATATCCAGATATCTCAGAAAACAAGTTTATAACTGAACAAATTTCTGGTACTGCAGATTCAGAGTTATTAGATATCAATAAAACATCTGCGTAAAGAAAAAGCTTGTGTTCTTCCTGACCCATCTGCACCCCTGTATATTTGTATTATTCCTTAAAGCTAAAGCCAAGGGTTCAAGAAACATGGCAAAAATCAAAGGTGATAAAGGCGACCCTTGCCGTACACCACGATTTAACCTGATTTGAGATGACATAATCCCATTGGTTAATACTGTGGCCGTTGGATCAGCATACATTAATTCCACTCACTTCCTAAATAATGATGAGCTTTTTGTCTTATTTACCATGGTCTGCCTGTTTTCACCTACAGTCTACCCTTTCATTACTGACCCAAACATGGGATCAGGGATGTAAATGTGTAGGGGGGGGGGGGGGGGGGGGGGAGTAAACCATGTGTACTCAATGAAAATGTGTTCTTTCACATGTTCTTCACAGAAAATAAGCCTAGGCCATGGAGTTTCATGTTGAAAAAATAATTCATTGTATCATTTTTCCCCATTTAAATGGCTCATTTTGACACAAACACCACACAAGCGTTACAATCCATATGTGCATTTGTTTCTAACTTAGTGCTTTAGATTTATTTAGGAGATACATACACAACTGGACACTTGTGGGAAGCAGATACCAGCCATTATGTACAGCAGATAGTGTTTTACAGTGATTCATTCTTATTATCTTACAGTTTACAGTGTTGACAGTTTACACTTTCAACAGAGAAAAAAAAATACCTGGGAGAAAAAACACTATAGATGTTTATTTCAGGAGCTCTAACAATCTAAAAATAACCTAATCATTCAAAGTGCCTGGACAACTTCTCTCAGATTAAGATGTTTTATTGTGCTCCAGGCTTTCCTTTGGGTCCTCGCCCATTAATCTAAAAAAAATGCATGTGATAGGAAATATACCCATTGAACTGTATTGTCTGATCCACTATGTGTTAGGAAATCCACGGTTAGGAAATCATCAATTTTGAAAGTTATATTCAATAGCGTCAAATGTGTGCCTGCTGGTTAAAATAGATAAAGACTTCTCATTGTGAGAAAATGGCAAATTCCCCCAACACATCATGCGTGTTAATTCCACAGACACTCGCTGCGCTGTTATGAATGGACGCAGACCTGGTTCCTGGGAATAAACATGAAAATCCATAACCGCCAATTCACTTTTATACCCCCGAGTCCCTCCCGCCACTTTATTCATGGGCTTGGTGAATTTGGATGATGAAGAGGTCCCTCTCTTACTGGGCCTGCACATGACGCCTTCAGACGCATTACAGGGACATAAGGCCACACAGCAGCAGCCCACCACAGACCCTCATCTGACTTGGGCTGTGAAATCTCCCGATCCTCAGATCATCTCAGGCAATATAAAAGCAGGACTTGTGTTCCCGGTGTTATGGCAGACTGGCATGAGATCTCTCCGTCACATGCCTTCCTTCCTAAATGCTGATGGTGGCATTCAATAAGAGGGAAGTTTCACACGTTGGGACCTTATGATGCGTAAGACTTCCCTCGTGCCCACAGGAAAACACACTCACCATTTCACTGGAAGTGTGTGTACCAATTTTGCGATTATCCGGTAAAGGAAAAATTTGTATGTCTTTTAATTGATAATGAGTGATAATGCATTAGTACTCAGTCACTAATAGTCCAGGTTTTGTTATTTGTCATTTGCTTTCACGACACATTTCAAGGCATGGGAGCCTGTGTCGCTGACTCATGTGCTACATATGACTCATAAGAGCTGTGATATTTACGGCATGTTTTCCATAACAGCAGGGCCACAAATGTTATACATCTTAACTCAAGAGTAGACACATGTTCCTCACATTACATAACACATGTATTTCAGCTACCAAGCTGTTGACATATATATATAGCACATCGTAAAGCCACATAGGCCCATTGGACATTCTTTAATCATAATAATGTCATGGTTGTGACTTTTGCCCTGTCTAGGTTTTGTATTTCTTTGTGTGTTTCCCTGTCTAGTTCTTTTAGTTCTTCGTGTACCATGTTTCCTGTCTGCCCAAGCTGTGTCTAATTTGTAATCACCCCCATGTGTATATTAGTCTTGTTCCCCAGTCAGTCTTTGTCAGATCATTGTGTTATGTTTGTGTCAGTTTGTGTAGAGCTCTTGTTTTTGGATTTCCTGTGTCATGTGCTATCTGTTCAATTAAACACCCAGTCTTGGGGTTTTGATCACAACCTGCCTCGCTGTCCTGCGTTTGGGTCCTCACCACACCTACCCGTGACAAATAAAAGATATATTAAAAAAACAAACAAACAAACAAAAAAAACAGTCAGGGCCCTCACATGAAATTACGAAACATATTTTTGATTTTAATTTATTCCAGATGTCCAAATAAGAGAGCTAAAATATAAATGATCTACAGTCACTGAGCACTTTATTAGGAACACCATACTAATACTGGGTAGGTATCAGCTTTCAGCTCAGTGTCAACCGGCTACCAAAGTGCCATCCGCCTCCAGGTTCGATGTGTTGCATTCTGAGATGCTTTTCTGCTCTCCACAGTAGAGGTTATCTGAGTTACTGAAACCTTTCTGTCAGCTCCAACCAGTCTGACCATTCTCCTCTGACCTCTCTCATCAACAAGGCGCAGAACCTTTGTTCTGCGGACGGAACTTTTTACTGATTTTGGTTTTTCGCACCATTGTGTGTAAACTCCCATTTGTGTAAAATCCCAGGAGATCAGCAGTTTCAGAAATACTCAAAGCAGCCCGTCTGGCACCAACAGCCATGCCACGGTCAAAGTCATTGAGATCAAATTTTTTCCCCATTCTGATGTTTGATGTGAACATGAACTGAAGCTGCTGACCTGTATCTGCATGATCTTATGCATTGCACTGCTGCCACATGATTGGCTGATTGGATATTTGCATGAATAAGCAGGTGTACAGGTGTTCCTAATAAAGTGCTCGGTGAGTGTATTTGCCTTCCTTAAAAAAATCTTACATAGGCGTTCAATATTTTTCAAATGCAGCTTTCTGTTTGATGCAAGATGTCTGCAATTTTAAATTTTTAGATATGGACATTTTTGATTAATCTATTGAGTAATAACTGAAGCAGACCATTTGCTTGAGCTTTGTACTGAATTATGCATTTTTACAATAACTTTTTTTTGATGACATTATTAATTATTTATTGTGGATCCCTTTCGTGTCCTGCTCCAATTTTGTGCTCCAATTCCAATCTTCATTATGCGCTGTTGAATAAATGAAGGTGCTTCCAATCTCTTGAAATTTCCCTCCATTCATGTCTGTACAGAGTAATGTGTGAGTGTAACGCAGTGATGAGACTTTCCAACATCAGTTCTGTCACTGGACAAACATTATGTAATTCTGACATGAGGATTATAAAGAATAATTTGAAAAGTGGATGATCAGACATGTGAGGCAGAAGCAGGGATGTGTAAATTTGGCAGATACAATTTTATTGATAGGAAAATGCTTTATGCCTATAATCTTGGACAGTCAAATCAATATTTCTGATTTCATCCACAGCAAGAATCCAGAAAACCACGACTCTGTGATCTCAACCTTGACATAACCTACAGAATCTGACAGTGACTAGACCTTTAGATATACAGATTACCCATGTATTCCTGTTTAGGGTCACGGGGGGCTGGAGCCTATCCCAGCATGCATTGGGTGGAAGGCAGGGAAACAGCCAGTCCATCACAGGGCGACACAGAAAGACAAATAATCAGTCACACTGACTCTGTAAAACTCTCTCAGTGCAAGTCAGTGAAACAACTCATCTTTAATCATTAACTCAATGTATAGAGATGAGCTCGTCAATTTCAACTTACAATTGCAAGGTGTCAGCCTCACAATATATAATCATGAGCTCATGTCTTGTGACTCAAAATTATGAGTCGAAAGAACATCTTACCAAGCGTTCTCTAATCTGATCATATAAACATTGTTCGCTTATTAGCATACTTCCCAGCATGCACTGCAGTTGAGTTAACTCTCTAGAAACCCTTTCTTCTTTGACCCTTGACCTATAACTATTCTGTAGGATGTAGGATGGATGATTTCTACCTCTATTTTCAACTTGCAATTTCAAGGCAGTAAGAAAACTTACACTGGGGTCAGTTTGGTCTCTCACGTCTCTAAAAACATGATTAACATTATTTTTTCAGCTTGATATTTCATGACTTTGACTAATTTCACGGGGGAAACAGGTAAACATCATCTAACATTTATCTCACCTGAAGATTTTCTGCCCATGAGGTCCTGTCACAGCTCTTTGAAAGACTATTTTGGTGACTAATTTACTTTTTATTGGTATTTTTTCATATTGACTAATTTCTTTGTGTTACTTGCTGATGTTCTGAAGTGTAAACATGCAAATTGCACAGAGAAACGACCGGGAATCGAACCCATGGTCCTTCTCACTCTGAGGCCGCACTGTTCAGCCCCCGAGTTCAGAAATGTTCCCACTAATATAAAATAAAGCTCATTTGAATCTAAAGCCTTTGACAAACATGTCCTGAGTTCAAAAGCCTCTTGTTCACTGTCAATGGACAGGCCATAAAGTGTTTGTCTGAACCTGGTGGGTTATTCCTGAGACCTTTCACCTTTATCAGCAGGTATTTACCACTATTTCAGATAGAGTTTGTCATGCCTCTTCATATGTCACACCTGATATAAGGCTTCATAGAGACTGACCTGAAAAAGATCAAAAAAAGTTACAGTGTCCAGAATGTTTTTTTCTGAGGATCCAGGACACATTTCCTGGCTTAGAGATGCTAGCAATGCTGTAATATGAAGCTCATTTGGATTTAAAGTTCAGACAAGAATTAAACTCAGTTCTTTTAATTATTAGTGGAGCAGTCCTAGGCTGTGGGCTACATAAATATGGCTATCACATATTTGAGTGATGTACGCCTCTCCGACCCAAAGTTGAAAGAAAATGACAACGGGTCTACAAATGAAAAGTTTAACTGCAAAATGAAACACCTAAACTTGGCTTAAACAAACTGAGTGTAAGATTGAATGAATTTATGTCACTTTTTAAACCCTGTAAAAAAAAAAGAAAAACAACTCAGGGAAACAAACTCATCTTTAATCATTAATTCAAAGGATGTATGCATTTGTCAATTTCAACTTAGCTACTTATTTCGTAACTTAATCATGTGTTCATAACTTGTGACTCACCAAGCATTCACTGAACTGATCGTGTTAAAGTTCATAAGAAACATTGTTAGTGTATGCACTGCATTTGAGTTAAATCTCCAGAAAACCCTCCATCCTTTTGTTTGAATAAAGTTACAGGATGGAAACTCTTAAGTCTATTTCTGATAAAAACATAAAATAGAATAATAATAGTTCCCAGTTAAATCCACACCTCTGTTATGCTACAAATTTTTTTTTATATAAAATTTGACACTAAAAACCTTCAGTGAAACATAACACTGGAGTGCAGTGGATTCAACTACTTGTCAACAAAACAAGACATTTGCTGATTTAACTAATTGTCTTAAGCTTGTTCAGTCAATTTACATTATAACAACTAATAAACTTTAACCCAAATATTCACTACTATTTCAGCCGACTTGCAATTTCAAGGCAGCAGGGAAACTTTTATTTTGAAGTTGAAGTGACTAAATATATTTTTACAGTGTGGTAGATAAAAAAGGTGGGCCGTGGGTGATCATCATCAGGTAAACAATCACCAATGCAAATTAAAAGCATTATTTTATGCTTTTTTTTCCCTCAAAAGACTCCATCCTCATATAACTTCCTTCAGTTGGATAATGTATGTAATGTAAGTACGTTTCATATCATCAAGATGTACGTCAGCCTAAAAGTGCTAAGATGAAATAGGTGTCATTTAAGGTGGCATGTCCTGTTATTTTAAAAGTAAAGAGTACATCTGCTGGATTGTCGTGGTGGTACAACAGTTTTCGCCTTCTGTGCTAATGCTGCCTTCAAGGCTGTGGAAAATATTGTAATTACGCAGACCGCACATGAACGACCTAATAAAGTGGTAATAGACTAGGAATCTTGACATTTTCTGTGATAGTTGCTGACATGTGATGTTTATGGGGCAGAGAGCATGGAAGCGTGTCAACAACTCATGGTAAAAGTGACACTTTATATTATTGTATGTTATTATTTGGCATTCCGTGTAAAAAGTTCAATTTCCACTCTTGTTAAACTTTTAGTTGATATGCAGTTTTGTTTTTAATAAATTAAAACATCAGTAACATGCACTGTGCACATTTTCATCTTCTCCTCCTCATTTTCCTAGTGCGGCACAAAGTAACTGTGTGCCACCTGATTTCAAAAGCACTTGAGTGGGCGACGAGTCCTTTTTACCATTTTCAATCGTGAAGAAGAAGTTTACGAGGGGCACGTGAAGGCAGCATGATTCTGTCCGGTGCGACGCATGACGTAGAGCACCAGCGACACACGTGTGAGAAGAAGTGGAAAGATGGCTAATGAAAGGCTACTGTTCCATGAAATGGGCTTAGACGACCGTCTTTTAAAGGTGATGAACCATTTTATACTGTCGATACAGGTTTTATTTAAACGCCGAAACTCTAATTCATGTGTAAAAACTGCCAATATGTTCGATAACTTAGATAAATCCACGAGGACTTGCTTACCAACATGCTAGCTGTTAGCAGACTGTTAGAACCACAACCAGGGATGTAGTGGAGAGTTTGCTCTTCTTGGGCTGACATAAACTTTAATGACATGTATTCGTAGTACGTATAGTTGTATCAAACCGGTGTAGAGTGTATGAGGATTTGAATAGATAAATAAACAAAAGTTGTCTATGTGAAAATATGACAGATTTCTGTTTATAATTGTGGTTGTGGTCCATATGATGGTCATAGTTTCACCTCTACATCACTGACAGCGTTAAGCTTCACTTTATTAACGGGCCGGTCAGTGCCAGACACTTCAGTCATGGGGATCATGTGTCCAAATCTCACTGAATGGAGTTTAAAAGGTCAATCTGACAATGTGGGGGAAGATCTCCATGTACTCAACAAATTAAGAAACAGTTGCGGTTGCATAAATCTAAATGTGATAATATTTTGTCAAAGCTATTATTGTCTGCCTGCCAATGTCTAGAGCATAGCTGTGCCTTTGTGTACATGCTCAGCTGCAGCATTGTAATTCCCAGAGTGCAGCAATGACTCCATAACAGAGGAACCCAGCTGAGGCAATTTGCACCGGGAGATTAAGTAGTATTGTACATTTTCTCCTCCAGAATATAAGCATAGAAGCATCATTCTCCAACCACAGACCTGTTTTGACATGTGAAGTCTGTTGAGATAGTCTGGGATATGGTGGGCTTCATACAACACAGATAAACTGAGAGCTCTCCTCCTGTAGGCCCACTGACCTCACTCCTCCTCTGCAGTTGATTTGGACAGTTTTGGTCTGGTTGTCTGTTCACATGTGAAGCTGATGTAACTTTTTTTCCCGTATCTCTTCGAAAAATCGTCCCAACCTTATTCTGCCCTGTTAAAATAATTGATGTTATTGTGACTCAGGCGGTTGCAGACTTAGGCTGGGCTCAGCCCACCCTGATCCAAGAGAAAGCCATCCCTTTGGCCCTGGAGGGGAAAGACCTCTTGGCTCGAGCCCGAACTGGATCTGGGAAAACAGCTGCCTACGCCGTGCCTGTCATACAGCGCATCCTGGCCTCCAAACAGGTGAGCAAACAACAGCCAGAGAGGCAGTGAAGCCAGTCGTCTATGAAAGTGGATTCAAAGATGGAGCAAAGTTGTGTTTAATAGATTACATCAGTCTCATACATGCATGGCTGCCTTCATCAAAGTGCACACTAGTGAACAGTCACAGGTGTATGTAATGTGCATTAGCTCAGTGATTCTCAGCCTTTTTCATATCAAGGACCCCTAATTTACACACATTAGGGCCACGGACCCCCATTTGATGAGATTTTGTCTCTCGGACCCAAATCTGAGAATATTTTTATTGTCAGATATGATTTTGTCCAGAATTCCATGACTATCTGTATTGTCGGTAGAGAGATAACAGTGAAACTATGATCAAAACAGTCATTCTTCTACATTCTCTAACTGTTAACTTCATCAATTTGCTGGGGACCCCCTGGAACCCCCTCAAGGACCCCTGGTTGTCCCCGGACCCCACGTTGAGAAACACTGCATTAGCTTCACCAAGAATGCGCAGTGCAAGAGATTAAACTGTGTAAATAAAGATGTAGGCTACACACTGGTGCCATTATAAGCAAAATAAGAAAGAAGAGGATACACATCGGGTATGATATAGTTTCACTAAAGTGGTTAAAACTTACAAGGAAGGAAGTATGAAACATGAGGTGAAATACAGTTGCATATTGCATGATATAACCATACTCTCTCAGAGAAATACAATAACAAAGATTAGTCTATATCCTCCTAGAAATGGAGAGATTTTGATGTCCTTCTTCAAACCTTATAATAGTGTGACCTCCAGACTTTTTCTCTGTATTTCACGTGTCTGCCCCTTTACCACTAACCTGGGTGTTGGTTCTAATGTCTCCAGAGCGTCCGTGAGCAGGATGTGAGAGCGCTGATCCTGGTGCCGACCAAGGAGCTCGGTCAGCAGGTCCAGACCATGATCCGCCAGTTAACGGCCTACTGCTCCAGGGACGTCAGAGTGGCCGACATCTCCGGCAAGGCCGACCTGTCAGCACAGAGGTCAGTCTGCTCAGCGGTGCACAATCTTTTTGAAAATGTAAACAATATTTAGCTCTCATTATCAGTCTGAGTTTATTCTCATTTATTTTGCATAACTAAAGCTGATTGTGAGTTTGTGATTGACGATTTATACTGTTTTGGGCAGGCCGATCTTAATGGAGAAGCCCGATGTGGTGGTGGGGACCCCGTCTCGTGTGCTGGCCCACCTCAACGCCCAGAACCTGGTCCTGCATTCGTCCCTCGAGACCCTGGTGGTGGACGAGGCTGACCTGCTCTTCTCGTTCGGCTTTGAGGCAGACCTGAAAAGCCTGTTGTGGTGAGAACGCACATACTGTAGAGTTCATGACTACTGATTTTTAATAATTTCTTTCTTTTCTTTTTATTTAACTAGAATATTGCAGGGTCCCGTTAAGTGTAGGATAAACTGCATAGGTTAGTTACAACTCAGTGGGGAAAGCATTATAGTCATCATAGTTTTCAATAGCTTTATGCAAATATGACAGACACTGATAATAATTTGACTGGACAAGATGCTGACACTTGAAACATGTTATATCATAACAACAAATGCTAAGAGAAACAACCATAACAATCCCAAAAGCCATCCACTACATTGTTGAGCATTAAGAAATGCAACAAACGTTTTGATTATTTTAAGTGCATTGGTCCAATGTACAGAGGTGTATTATATGCAGGAATTAATAGAACTGCAGATTTCATCTCTAATATCTCGATTTAATACATCTGACACAAGCACAATGTCTTGTAGAAGGTAATTGGAAAACCAAAACATATCCATATTCAACAGTATTCATCATCAAGATTTCTTTTCACTTTAACTTAATCTTTTCTGTGGAAATGTGTTCTGTTTGGTGTTCTAACAGCCATTTGCCGAAGATCTACCAGTCTTTCTTGATGTCGGCTACTTTCACTGAGGACGTCCAGGCCCTGAAGGAGCTGCTGCTGCACAACCCTGTAAGGTCATATTCAATCTCTCACATTCACAATCCCACACAGGTGTGTAAGCGTGTTTGGTGTTTCTCATTAGTCCTGAATGTGGTCTCTCAGGTGACTCTGAAGCTGCAGGGCTCGCAGCTCCCAGACAGCGGTCAGCTGCAGCAGTACAGTATCAAATGCGAGGAGGAGGACAAGTTCCTGCTCATGTACACGCTGCTGAAGCTGCGGCTGGTTCAGGGCAAGACGCTGGTGTTCGTGGGAGAGGTCGACAGATGCTACAGACTCAAACTGTTCCTAGAGCAGTTTGGCATTCCCGCTTGTGTGCTCAACTCCGAGTTGCCCGTCCAGTCCAGGTGAGAGGAATGGGGAGATGATGGCGTTAAAGGATTAGGGCTGGGTTCAAAACTTAAACTGATACATTGCGGTTTTATTTTTTCCCAATTCAGAATCTATTCTGAATTCCTAATATCAATACTTGTGGCCCCCGTTTACAGAGGAACAGGTTTTGTTTTTCACTTAGATGCTCCTGTAGGTGTTCAATAATAATGTTTGTTTTTAGAAGTTATTTCAGCACACTACAGCACATAGAAGTGTGCATTTAGATTTAATTTGCCTGTTAAGAGGAATAGAAATATTAAAAATGTGTTTTTGGCTCAGTTTGTCCCCATGTCACATAATCATATAACATAATAGTAAAAACATACGCTGTATAGTTTGTATCAATTCCCTTCAATTGCCAGTCTAGTCATATACTGTATATTATATCAATACAGTGTGAGGTATTGGAGCAAATCACAAAGTCCTTCATAATACGCAACTCTCTAAAGGACCATAAGCGTCTTTAGATTCATGCTGCAAATCAGTTCCCATTCCCCTGTTCATGTCTGTCTCCCCCCTCACCAGGTGTCACATCATCACCCAGTTCAACCAGGGGTTCTACGACTACATCATCGCCACAGACGAACAGAGTTTGGCCGACCCCACTGCTGCAGGGACGACGGCAGGGAAGGGAAAGAAGAAAAAGGCCACAGCTAAAGGGGGAAGGTGAGTTCAACGAGTCGGTGCCTCTCAATCCCGTTTCCCATCTTTTTGCATACGTTTATCCTTTGTCTTTGTGTGATATTTCAAATTTCAATTGACTCTGATGTCTGAATGATGTATTCACAGGGCCAAGGACAAGGAGTACGGAGTCTCCCGAGGCGTGGACTTCCAAAATGTCGCCAATGTCATCAACTTTGACTTCCCCACAACTGTGGAATCCTACATTCATCGAGTTGGAAGGTCGGTGTCAGCGTCATTTAACTGAACTCTGATTTTCTGCACTCGCTTACTTTGTTTCAGAATAGGCTAACAGGTAATTTAGCTCTGTGATGTTTTGATTAAAACCCTGATGCTCACCTTTTTTTTGCTTTTGTAGAACGGCAAGAGCAGACAACCCAGGCACGGCTCTGTCCTTCATCTCTCACACTGAGCTTCTGTTGCTGTCAGAGGTGGAGGATGCCCTGATAGGAGGTAAATCGCCTGCTGTGACCTCATTTCCTCCAGTCTGTCTGTCTTTGCATCAGCATTCTGAAGGTGCGATTGGGGCGTCGGTAGGCACAGACAAGGAAAGATATGACCAAGGGGTTTGCCAGTTTGAACCCCAAAACCAGCAGGGAAATCTGGCCATTGAGGTGCCCTAACCCCCAACTAGTGTCATTTCCCAGCAGCCAACAGTAGAAAATGGCAGCTCCCATGTCTGTGTCTAATCCTTCCAATAGCGACTTGGCAGGGAATTAACCTTTTTCTCTATTTGTTTCTCAGATAATGCTGACTGTGCGCTGAAACCTTATGAGTTTAAGATGGAAGAGATCGAGGGCTTCAGGTACAGGTGCAGGGTAAGTGTCCTCATCGTGTGTTTCCCCACCCAGTAAGAGCCCTACCTGCTACAGGACACCAAGACATGTTCATAAACTGTAACTTGTTATTACTAAGGGTGCGATCACACCTACAGTTCATTTTGTGTGGTCCGAACTATATTGGAAAAAATTACTTTGTGGCATTTTTGTATGTGGTTTGTTTAGGTTGTAAACAAAATTCACATAGACTCACATTTAATGGACAGGTTTGTTGTCTGTGGTGTTCATACCAGTTAAGAACACACAAAGAAATATTAGAATATGAGCATCTCGGTTCGTTTTGTTATGCTAGGCTTTCCAGCATGTGTGATCGCTGGCTGTCAGATGTCACTATCCACCTCCTTCTACCCATAATCCCTTGTGTTTTGGGGTCGTTTCCAGTAGTTGTTTCAGATAACGTTCTCGCTCCTGACAAACCGCACAGCAGTTTGCTTGGAAGAGGACTGAGACTCACATTTTCAGGCATCTTGGTGCCTCATTATTCAGAGCCACCCACGTTCTAATGGCATGTTCTCACCTGCCCAAACGAACCAAATGAAATCAATTTGAATAAACGTTTCCAAGACATCCTTGGTGTGAACGTGCCCCAACAATGGCTGATTTAGGTTTGGATGATGAATGTTTATTTTGTCTGTATGTAGGATGCCATGCGTTCAGTGACAAAGCAGGCAGTGAAGGAGGCCAGGCTGAAAGAGATCAAGCAGGAGCTGCTCAATTCAGAAAAGCTTAAGGTGAGCGGTCTTCACTCCTGTGCAGAGACATAAATGGAATCAACACCAAGATCGTGGTTAGCGTATGTACGGAAGATATATCTTTTCTGATTGGATGTTTCCGCTGTCACTCAGACATATTTTGAGGATAACCCCAGAGACCTGCAGCTGCTGAGACACGACAAAGACCTGCACCCCGCCGTCATCAAACCCCACCTGAAGAACGTACCGGAATACCTGAGTAAGACACACTCACACACACATACACACACACACACACACACACGGCCTGAGTTGAATTTCTTCATGTAGAAGCTATGTACTTCGCAACACGATTACGAAGAGGTCCAATGCTGCTTCCTTTGATTTCATCCAGTTCCCGAGACACTGAAAGGAGTGGTCAATCCCCTATCGAGCAGGAGGAGGAGGAGGAAGAGAGAGAAGACAAAACCACAGGGTGTTGTCAAGCCCAATTTCAAGGTGAGACCCAGGAAAACGAACCAGGAAAGGGAGTGATAAGCACAGTCAGCAAATCTCACAGTTTCATGTGTGGGCATCAAAACTATGAGCTTTCTGCTCATTTGGCATATGTTTTACAAATCCCCAAATTTAAAAATTCAGTTACAATTCATAGAAGAATGCACAGACAATAAATAGTTTTAAAGGAAACGAAAAAGTCCTTCTGTCACATAGGATCTTAGCTATAGAATAATCAATTAACTGATTGCTTCTCTCCCTTGTAGAACATCCCAGGCAAGAACCCACTGAAGAGTTTCCGCTACACTGGAGGGAGAAACAGAAAAGACAAGGCTGGCCAGTCCTAGCTATTGTTCCAACACACATGAAGACATGTCATGTCATGGATGTTATAATTAAGTGAGGAGTGACTTCACCCGAGGAGGAAGGCGTGGTCTCCAGTGTCTGTCGGTCCAGCCCAGACAACTATGAACTATGGACTTTGGACATAATGGGCTGAAGAGGCTATATGGACTACGGACAAAATGGGCTATGAATGTTATGAGTTATATGGACTAAATTGCATTTAATGTCATTTAGAAGGACGGTCAATTTTGAACCTGGATTCTCCAACTCAATGAGGATAGAAGTCGGCAGATATTGAGAGGAATAGAGGGACTGTATTATTTTGGTATGTCACTTGTAATATGTCACTTCTGAAAATATTAAAAAATTATTATTAAAATAATTTGCTCTCAACAGTTGAGTTTCATAGTGCTAGTAGTTCATTGATCTCTGGTGGATATAATTAAGCAGGACTCTATGCAATGCGACCATTATGGCATGTTTACACTTTTAGCATATACTCCAAAAATGTATTCATGCTGCCTAGAAAATTGGAAGAGCAACATGTCTATAATATGAGATTCAAGTTATTTTCAACGATCATGGTCCAAAATGTCCCTCTTGTGCTGCTTCATTTTCAGTGTAGAAATAGAAGGACTTCATGGAAAAACCATGGAGTAAATTGTCTATAAGAAGAGACCATTAACCATATAATATATAGAGCACTTAAAGAGTCAGATATGATGTACAAACTTATGATGTACTACAAAATTATGGATAAGGATTTCTACAGGCCAAGAAATATGTAATCAAGTGAAATTTTTGTTAAATGATTCCTTTGTACAAAAAAGAATAACTAGTGCTGTGGTTAAGTAAATCATATGCACACACACACATATGTGATGCACAATGGCAAATTGGTGTTGCAATTTGGAGTCGGGCAAACTGCACAACTAAATGCCAACTACACATGTTTTCATCTATTCTATGTTTCAGGCTAACAGTTTGTATAAAAGATGAGCTTGACAAGAATATACTCCCAAGTAAATGATAAAAGGCTGCTGACAGTTACAGGGCTGCCCATGTGCTTTGTATTTAGCCGCTGTATTCTAAAGTAGCTGCAGGTGAGAGAGAAGTTCAAGATAGAGGCATGAATAATTTTACCCAAGGTAGAAAAGGATAAAACACACTTGATATTTAACTGGTAAAAACAACACTGAACAACCTTTTGGACTTAATTCTCATAATTTTGACTAGAATCAAAAGGATTCCCAATTCCTGGCAATTTGCTGAGTTATGATTTTTAAAAGCTGAATTTGATGAGCAAAAATATACAGTAGAAACCTGGGAATTATCATGATTAGTTTGAAGAATGTTTTGAGACAGTTTTGAGACTACTAGAGAATCTTTGGATATCAAGGCTGGATTTTGTCTACAAAATCCGTGATCAAGTGGAAGCACATTGAGAAAAAACTAGGACCAGAATGGAACCTGGAATCTGTTTGTTTTTTTTATCTCTAATTTTGCTCTGTAACAACCTTAAAGTTAGTTTCAGTGTACTTTCCATCGACTCAGATATAATCTGCTGAGGAGGATATACTACGAAGGCCATAGAGAATTGCTTTTTAAGGGGAGCTGTCCACTCGGCCAGGGATAGTAATCATTCATGGGAGTTGTCATCTTTGGAACATGGCAACTCAAGAGTGGACGAGGGTCCCTACCGGGTTGAGGAATGTGGAGGCTCATGATGAGGGGAGGAGGAGGAGGAATCTGGCTCCTTTGAAGAATAGGAGGCGAGTCTGTACATTACTGGGAGAAGAGAAATCTGAGTATTTCTCAGCAGGAGTCAGAAAAAGGCCGTGATCTCTCTCTGGGGGAGGTGAAAAATGCTGCTGACTTGTCAGACCTTGAGGGGTCTGCAGACGGGTGGAGAAGCCCTCTGGAAGAATGAAGTGGCATGATCTTTTTGACCCTAATCTTTGGTGAATCAGTGGTAAATCTTTGGTCACTGCCTTGTCAAGGAGGTTGGTGCTATGTTCATTTAACATGGCACTAAGGTATGGTATTTGTTCTTGCACATCATCCTTCACATTAGGAATCCCAATCTTCTTGTGGATTAAGATGGAGATAATATGAAGAGGAACATCCTGATATGGAGGCAAACTGGAGATGGTGATTCTTGCTTTTCAGCTTTCTCAGGCATGACAGCTAACATTACCGGGACCTCAAGTCCATTTTTGACTTTTCATCATCATCAACAGAGTTTTGGTAATTTGTCATCCTGCAAGATTAGAGATTTTGGCAGTAGGGGGAGTCAAAGCAATCTGATTCCAGTCACTACAGCTTTAGCTGAGCATGATGGGCTGGTCTGCACTCTCATAATTGTCCCCCACCAAAGGGGGGACTATGGATCGTTCTCCATCTGTTCGTTCGTTCGTAAGTTAGTCACACTGTAACGTTGACTTTGTGCCGCTAGGGGGCGGCATTGACAATGAATGGGGACTCAGTGTTAAAGCAGGTCATACAGTTAAAGTTATCATACAATGTGGGGGACAATGAATGGGGACAGTGGTAAAGCAATACAGTTAAAGTTATCATAGGTAACATAATAGTCTACACACGCTACACACTTGGAGACATCAGACTGGGTTGATGTGTTGAAGTGAGAGTCAATGGAGAATTTTTGGGCAAACCTCTAACCACAAGACACTGTAGTTATTGTACAGTTGTTGGACTGTTGTGCTGTTATTGCATCATCACTGCACTACCACTGTGCCGTCAGTGTTGACTACTTATATCATTACCACTTACCTACTGTGCAATACCATATATCACTTATCATTTAGCATTTATATTATTCATAACACTCACGCTCCTGGTGTTGTATGTTATATTGTATATTGTATTATAAATTGTATTGTAGTGTATATTGTGTAATGTACGGATTGTATTTATTGCGTATTGTAGTTCTTATATTTTGTACTGTATTGAGTAAAAACAGGACAATTACAGTTACTACATTTCAAGATATAACTTGTAAGCCTAATTCTGAGGAGAGTAGGCAACAGAAATATATGGTCATCTGTCCTTTCATTGTCCCAAACGAAAATGCTTATACAATTTCACTCATATTTCAAGTACACTCAGCAATCACTGACTGACCCAAGGGTGGTGGGGGACAACATGTTTACTATTTGTTGCTTGTTTACCTTCTCAGGTGTTCATATGAGTTAAGAACACGTGAAGAAAAAGCTGAATATGAGCCTCAGTCCAGAACTTATCCCATTTGTCTCTGATTGTTGGTACAATGCATTTTGAGAACAGGCTGTTTCAAAGAAGCTATTCGGTTGTCCCATTGGCCTATTATTGGGGAAATTGATGGTCAAGTTGGAAATGATCGGGTGCAATGTTGTGGACTGAGTGTAAGGTGTGGTGTCAGTGTAGTGTGGGGGAGAATATGTCTGATCAGTGCTGAGAGCCCGTATAAAGGACTTCTGAAGGTGTTGTGGGTTCAAACCAACGTGTGATGAGAGGAGCCTTCTAGATAACCACCTACCTTTTTCCTCTAATATGGTCCTTTGTTGGTGTTCACTGTAGTTCAACAGCACGGAGGATAGTTAGATCAGATCCTCTGTAATGGTTCATGTCTGACCTACAAAAAGCTGCAAGATGATAGATTGTAGGCAGCTTGAAGCAGTTGGACTCAGTAGCTCCAGTCAGGCTGCAGAATTTCATGACTTAATGAACTCCTCATTTATAAATAAAAAATCCTGAAATGTCAAGTCAGCATCTTAGTATCAATATAATCATAGGATACAAAAACAAAACAGTTTAATTATGTAATCTTAGCCACGTCCCAAAAACTGTGAACAGTCTTGGAAAATCTTTTTGAGTTCATTAGAATTATTGACTTGATTTTTTCCTGCAAGCCGCCATGTAATCTGGGGACAATTAAATGGTGTGGATGAAAAAATAGCATGAGCCAGTGAGAGAGATTTTAAGTGTGGTTCGTTTTCAAGTTAATGTTTGTATAGTGATGTAACCATAATCACAACTAGAAAATTTCAGGAAATTTTGAGTGTGCCTGCTGCTTCGTGCGCATCTCCATCCCTCGCACACACACAAACACAAACAGTATGACAGTATTAAACAGTATTAACTGTCGACCTAGCCAATCACGGGCAGGTGTGAGAATTTCTGCCCAGAGACTGAGTCACTAGTTGCTATGGATACAGCGCCCCCCTGTGGCGGGAAACTTTGAACTAATGTTTCATTAGCACTCACAATAAGCCAAGACTGTCCCCAAACAAATCCCTGTATCTCGAAAAGTAAAGCTCGCATCGAAAATGTTTTTTCACTTTGAGCGTCCCAAGACTTCACTGGCGACACTGATGTATGACATGTGTCTGTATGATTTAAAAAAAAGGAGCTGTGATAAAATATAAATCACCTTCTTTTCTTCTTCTCACTCTGGGTTTGAGCGGTCAAATTACATGGAAGCGGATGGGAGTGTTGGACAGCACTACCTGCCCTTTGGGGCGATTTATTCAAAAACCGTGGGTCCCATTTCAATGGAAGTAACACTGAGTGAGAGAGGACAAAAATGCCTACAATTTGGTGTATAAATCTTGCTTGTAGAGTGGAAGCTGTGGGACTAAGATGATAATGTTTGGAAGATTTCTGATAAAACTTGAAGGCGTGGAGCTAGAGTGTGTGATGACTTCATGTGCTCTAGGTCTGAACATTCCGCGCAATACACACCCATTATAAAATCTGAAACTGTCCAAAAATCTTATAAAACGTAAACTGCGATTGCGTAAAAACCGTAGTAGCTATTGAAAAGTTTCTTTAGACCAACAGAGTTCAAAGTCTTGTGACCCGTGTAAACTTTTAATCATGTTTCTGCGACAAAGTATGACCAAGTGGCGTGGCTCCAAAGAGGGGCCGGTTTGATGAATTTCTGCGATTTTTTTTCCGATTCTCCATTAATTTCAATGGGCCGAAAATCGCACGTTTTCGCACTTCGTGCGAAAACTTTACGTACAATCTCTAAGAAAAGTCATAGCACTTGATTCCCGTTCAAGGCGCACGTTTTGATGTATTTTGAGGGGTGTCGCGGCGTGTTATTACTCTGATAAACATGCTTCATAATTTTGAGTTGGACTGTAGAACTTTAGTACACCAATCATTAATTTCATTTGATTTATAATTATATAAAACTAACTTTTGTTTTCTTTGTTTCTTCTTTTTCTTTCTGTATTTTTTCCTTTAATTCTGCTTTGTCTTTTTTTTTTGTCTTTTTGTGAGTATGTTATCATAATTGTGATTTCTTATCAACAAGTATTCAATGCATCAAATCTCCGGGCCTTTTCCACGTAATGAACCTTACTTGAACCCAAATCCAAACTCAAATGCATTCAGCAATACATTATATCAGTTTAATTGAGGCCAGCAATTACATTCTCAAGCCATTTGAGAAACATATACATAGATTCTTGAGGAGTAATGCCTAATCTTATCCTTTTTATATTGTGGCACATATAGTTTTATTGAACGTAGAGCCAATTACATTTGTCCCGTATTGTCTCTGCTCAGCAGAGGCCTTTCTCCACATCAATTCTCTGTGTAGACATTACAAAAAGAATTCTAAAAAAGATTTATCAAAAGGACATACCCATAAAATCATATTCTTCTCCATTGAAACTGATGTAAATGAAAAACAACGTACATAACTAATAAGTTATGTATTTGGATTTGTGTGATTTATCATAGCTGTGATGTTGCATCATTCTGAATTGGCTAGTAATGTGTTTGTGTAACATAGATGAAGGGTAATGGAGTTTAGTAATCATCGATTTTATATTCAAAAGGATAGTCCTGTGTGGGCACTGACTCAAAGATGACGCCCTTGAATGGGCTCTCAGTTGACCAACTGTCCACGGGAAACCAGGAGTCATACCAGGAGGTTGTGCTCTCGGTTTCCGGTTTTGTTGTGGGGGCTGCTGTCGTGGTTGTCGTCGTTGTTGTTGTTGGAGCAGGAGTCGTGGTAAGGTTGGCTCGTAACCTCTGAAGACGCAGCCTGCGCAGACGCATCAGCCGCAGCCGCCTCATCCGCTCTGTGTTCTGAGAGTTGGAGTTAGTCGGCGTCTCTCCCGCGGTGCCGCCGGCTCCCACGCTGGTGGCTTTGGTAGCGCTGACTCCACTTGTTTTGGGGACGAGCCGTATGGGCCTCTTGGGGCTGAGTGCCATGATTTGTTTGATGCGATCCCAGTTGGACTTGGCTAAGGTGAAGCTGCATGAAGTAGCCCCGGAGTCGTAGCCCACCATGCACAGCCTGGTCTGGGGCGTGTGGCCGTCAGCCTTGGCCGTCACCCGGTACTCTCCAGGGTTCAGCAGCCGCCAGTAATCACCGCCTGCAGCTGGAGACCGAGGGCCAGAGAAGAAGGGCAGAGAAATGAGTGACATAGGCTTTGGGAGGTCAGTAGTTTCTTGGCTGGGTCTAACTGACATCACAAAAAATGATCATGCACAGTATCTCTGCCATGGTGCCGAACATACCGGTTTTGACATCGTGCCTTATTCCCTCCACAGATATGGTGGCATTAGGTAGCGGATTTCCCTCCACATCTCTCACCAGGCCCTTTATCCCGCGATGTACCTGGCACAAGAAACAGTGCGTCATGGCTCAAAGCTCAAACAGTGGGTTCCAACCACAATAGCAAGCCTTGAGAGGCCAGCAATGGTCTCATGAGTCTAGTTCTCACTTGTTCTATAAAGGACAACAGAGACTCGCGGTTATTCTCCCACTCCAGAGGCAGTTCACTTTCATGGGGAAACTTGTCGCAGCCCAAGAAGATGGAGAGCTCAAAGCAGTTGGTGTGCAGGTAGCTGAAGTCATTCATACCTATGGAAGAGGGGGACAGAGGACTGCAAGTAATTTCAAGACTCTGAGTATAAATTTGTCTTTCTTCAATGTTCAAGACTAGCTCCTTCATATCCCTCACTTTCTATTCTTCTTCATGAGTTGCCCTTTCTATTTCTTAGTTCCCCACCTCCCTCACTGTGTCCACACTTACTGCCCACCACAGGTTTCCAGCTGGCTCTGTTGATGATGCCCTGTCCCCCGGTGATGTCGTCCGTATGGCAGGAGCCTCGGTAGGTCTCCGTCATGGTGAGGTGGCTGTGGGCATACGACATCGCCAGCCACCGGAACATGGTGTCGTCGGCCGTCTCCCTCAGAGCGCCCTCGTTCTGCCTCTGGATGCGGGCCCACGTCTCCTCGTTCATCTCGTGCTCAACGCTGGGTCTCCTGCCGCGTCGCAACGCATCGGTAACCTTGGGCAACATCAGGGAAAATGCAAATAGGGTTATGTGATGGGCCGGTGTGGGACTGGTGGAAGCATCGATCCAGAGGTAACGGTTGTAACTCCTTACAGATGTGGGCGGCCGCTGCATGTCGAAAGGGTACGCCACCACTTTCTCTCCTCCTTGCAAATTCGCTCCCAGCACAAACGGGTTGCGCTCCATCCAGGAAATGATGGCTTTCGTCTCAGTAGCAATCTGGAATGGATAAAAATTGTCATTACTTTGTAACACTATTCTGATACTAGTTTTGAAGTGGGGGGAAAATGGATCTTCCACCAAATCAAATTCTCCCTCCTAATATAAAACAAACCCACAGAGCCATTGAGAACGTTTTCTGGGAGGGGGATGTGATGGTTGGGCACGATGCGAGGGACCCAGCCTCTGTCCTCCGCTCCCCACAAGATGCTGTTGAGGTCTGGGAAATTCTGGAAGATGTCGTAGCCCTCTTCAGTCCAGTGGCCCAGTGCCCAGTTCCCCATCTCCGAGCCCTGGAGGACAGAGAGGAGATGTGGACCATGTTAGGCCTCAGAGAATATTTTAACTGGAGTTGTGCAAGTTATTCTTTCAGCAGTCACTTTTAGTTGTTTTTGTTTTCATCATGATTGTCTAGTCCCACCTTACCATCTCATAGGCCAGTTCATATGCATCAGGGTTGAGTGAGGGCACCAGGTGTATTCTCACTCCGTCCACCAGGCGGCGCACCCTGGGGTTGTCGTCATTGTACTCCTTGCACAGAAACTGCATCAGCAGAAGAAGCAGCTCTCGGCCCAGTGCCTCGTTACCATGGAGACCGGCTGTGTAACGGAATTCCGGTTCACCTAGTGAGGATGGAACAAAGGTAGAGGTGGAAATTCATTAACATCTAGACAGGTGTCATTTTGGGTCTGATGAAATCATCTGAAGCATTAAATAAGACATAAACCTTTTCATAGCTCTATACGGATTGAAATATTGAGCCTTGGAAGGAAATTGCTTAATTACTGGCATTGTTTTAGTCTCAAACTGTACACCTATGACTTGACTGTGAGCCAACAGCTCAGCAGGACACTTGTCACAAGCTTTTTTTGTCAGTAATTTGCAGACACATTCTTCTGTACAACAACCACATCCTTCGATCTTATCTCAAATTAGAGCACAGAGCACAAAATGTACAAATTCTGTATTACGATATCACATTTGTTCCACTTGAGAGAGATAGATACTGAAGTAAAAGCAGTGCAGTGCGCTCTCTTGTCTCAGCACCAGAATATTTAGTCCACACACAAAGTACCAATGGTGTTGCATTGGTGCACAAAGTCTATTCTTCTCTGTCTGCTCTGTGTCTTGTACCTGTCTCATGCTCCCCTGGGTTGTCAGAGATTTCCATGGCGTACATCTTCAGGCCCTGGGAGCTTTTGCCGACGTTGTAGATCCTGGTGATGTTGGGACACTCCTCGTTTATCACCTTCATCATCTGAGAGAGAGAGAGAGAGACAGAGAGAGAGAGAGAGAGAGAGAGAGAGAGAATGGAAGGAGAAAGACACATTGAGAAAACAAATCTGAAATTCCCTTGTTTGTAGAATTATCAATCTATGAGGTGCAGTATTTTACAAGACTTGTTTGTTTTTATACTGAAATTAAAAAATAAAATCAATAAAGTGCCATCTTATCTCATCTTACCTGTCTCATCTCCTTGTAGTTGTGGTGTCTAAAGTCCAGGTCATCTGATGTGTTGACCTCATTCTCACTGCGGTAGCTGTCTGCAGGGAGCAACATGGGGACAGTGTACTAATGACTTTCATAGATAACAACATGTTTGTGTTACTATTATGTGTGTGTTCCTGTTGATGGCTGTGGAGGGACCGAGATGCTGACTCTCTGGAATATGTAATACAGTTTTTAATATTGTGATTATTAGATTCTTTCACAGACATGCAGTGAAGCGGACTATAAACAGTGTTTTCTGTGCTACTGACTGGGTAGCTGACAGGCCAAGATCTCGGCTCTGAGGCACAGACTGCCGTTCCAGCTCTGAGGCAGGATGCGGATGTAGCGTGCCACCACAGGCATATCAAACTGGGCCATCACTGGTGTGTCCTTATCCACATTCCCATAGAACAGCTACAAGGGAGATAAAATTACACCGAGAATTATCATTAAAAAAAAAAATGTGTGTATCTGTAATCATCAGATGTCTGCTGTTAATGAATGTCACTTATTTGCATTGCAAATACAATATTATATTTGGTTTCCACTCACCCATTCAGCATAGCCATCATGAAGTGTAGTCCAATCACGACTGTCGTTACTGAAGGCCACAAAGTAGGAGGACACAAAATCCTCACTGGGAAGGAAAGGAGATTAATCAGTGCAAACAGAGCTGCCATATTTGTGCTGGCTTGAGAAACCATTACCAAGAATAGCGACAGCATTGTCATGCACTCCTACACAGTTGTCAACTCATCTTAAAGCAATATTCCACCTTAGTTTTAACATGGGGGTTATCTGGCACTTGACCGCCATGAAAACCAGAATATAAACTGTTCACCAAGATCAGATGCAGCTGGACAAGTTTGTAGCATTGAGTCATTTGAGTGAGGCACGAAAATAGACTGAAAACTGACATTTAACACATTGGTGAACAGATTCAACCACAGATCCTGCTTTTAAGACAATAAAGCAATCTTGGATCCCTCGTCATTTTGCATTTCTATTCTTGCTTTAGACTAAAATTAGTATTTAAAGATAAAAGTAGATCCGGTCTCCCAAACAGGAACTATCTCTCCTAAATGGTATCCCTCCGCTATGTTCTCTCCTATCAATAGAAATGCTATTTGGCAAAATTATGTCCTAAAATGTTGGACCCATAGTCAGTTGAAAATCACAGCAGCAGGATCTGTTGTTGAATCTGTTCACCAACGTGTTAAATGTCAGTTTTCAGTCTATTTTCATGGCCTCATTCAAATGAATGGGAAGTAAAAATCCTAACACTACAAACTTGTCCAGTATGCATCTGATCTTGGTGATTAGTTTATTTTCATGGCGGTCAAGAGCCAAATAACCCCCATGTTAAAACTAAGTGGAATATTGCTTTAAGTCAGCTTTTTGCAACCACATCAGTGCATCCGTTTTAGGAGGTGAGCCTTTCAGCGGGACTCACTGCTGGTCTGAGTTCCTTCCCTGGGTGATGAGCCCCGTGAACTCCACCTCTCTGCGGGCATCGACCTCAAACCAGTGGTTCTTCTCCTCTGGCTCCGCACACCACCCGCCTCCGTACACGTCCTCCTCATCGCCGGAGCTCTGCACGCAAAACCAGAGCCTCGTTTAGGCCTAGCACAGTGTCTGAGAGGTGAGCTGGCGAGCTGTACATTTGTCTTAAGATAACCTGCATGTTGAGGCGTCCCCTCTGAGCAGAGTAGCCATGGTGGGACTGAGAGGAGGCCAGCAGCTGGTCGTCCTCCACCCGGTGAGACTCCAAGCCTAGAGGAGGGCACTCTGAGGGGATAAAACAAACACATTCAGACAAAAAAACACGCAGTCTGGTTGGCAAATGTTCCCGCAAGGCTGCTAATTGAAAGCATTCGTGTGAGCCGGTCAAAAGCATTCTTTCTTTTAATGAAGACACGGGCTGTAAAATCCGTCCTAAAAGGCGATCTAACAGTTAAATCAGCTCAGCGGATTAACAGATGAAGACGTTTAGTCTGTGGCGATACGTGGGATGATGCATCGTGAGGGAAATCCCAACTGTA